>NC_056725.1:1734556542-1734741542 GCF_019279795.1 Protopterus annectens | reverse complement strand
TATATATATATATATATATATATATATATATATATATATATATATCCAACCTATGTGTGTGTGTGTGTGTGTGTGTGTGTGTGTGTGCGTGTGTGTGTGTGTGTGTGTATATATATATATATATATATATATATATATATATATATATATATATATATTTATATGTGTCATTACAAAGATTCATCAAATTAGAGACAATTGAAAAACGCATATCAGACTCAACTACCATAGAAAATGCAATATATCAAAAACAAAAGCATCAAAATAACACTAACACTGAAAACAGTGAAATCACTACAACTTCAGAAACTACAACAAAGCTGAATGGGTTACTCCTACCATGCACTAAATTTCTTAGCAGTCTACAAAACAATAATTAATAATTATATGCATCGCTTTGTAGACTGCAAACAAGTGCAGCATAATCAGAATGGCTTCCTAAGCTTCAATCGAATTGCATTACTTTGATCTCCATGTTATCAGACAAAGAGCGTCAAATGTTCATAACAATGGTTCTTGGAAATAGAAAACGTCAGAACACTGAGAAGGAAAGGAAAACATATAACACTGCAACATACACAGTGAGCACTAGGAAGGCTTAGGTAAACAGATGCAACGGCTTACCGCCAGCTGCATGTTAGTATAATGGTATTGGACATGGAGAAGTAAATTCAGGTTTGCTGGTTCAAATTTGGATGTGGGAGCTTTGTTTTGCATTATTTTGGGTCCCTTCCAGGTCAATATTATGACTGCATATTAATTATTTATTTCCTGTTAGATTTTTTATGGTTTCCTTGGTCTTTGCCATAACAGTTAGAGCCCTGGGACTTACCTCACCTTCCTCCCTGATCACGCACATTGTGCAAGCCTTCCTTCACATGCTCAAACTTGCTAGACCTCTATGTTTTCCTTTCCATCTTGCTGTTCTGACTTTTGTTATTCTCAAGAGTCATAATTATTAACATCTGATGTTTTTTGACCGATAACATGACACTTGAAATTATGTGATTCAACTGAAAGTTAGGAAGTCAATCAGAACACATCTTTACTCTTCTGCCTATGCTCTACTTTTCAGCTTTCTCTTTTATTTCACAACGATGACAGAATAGCTCTAAAAGCAAGCATTTGTATGGGGGGCTTTATCCTTCCTACCCTGTGTTATATATGCTAACTCCATGGTTACACAATAGTGACCCAGGTATACAGTTAACACCACAATACAAATCATTTTACTAAAACATTTAATCATTAACATATTCAGTGCAACATATACATACAAGTTCAGTTACCCATTTAAAAAATAAACAAGTAAACAAAACAAAGATCTCAAACGTATTGGAAGCAAACTCACTATAACTAATGCTTGTTTCCAAGCATGGAATAAAAGACAGTTAAGGAACTTCTTAACCATCTTACTGATTTCATACACCAACCTTACAGTGCAGGTAAGACAACAGATTCAGAGCACTTGCTAAGTACTTAATTCCTTAAACCTTAGAGTAAGGTCGGTGATTGTGAAACAACATTTCACAATTGTACACTAAATTATATATTTATACATTACATTTTATACACTACTTCTCCATAGAGCATACACTATGATAGATAAGCCATAGCTGTCTAAATTATAATGAACTACCAAAATATTATTGTGTCCTTTTACTCTTTAGTCCCCAGACCCTCTATGACATGGAAATTATGCCTATCATTTACAGGTTAAGGAATTCCAATCATGGTTTAGCTCAATGACATTAAAATTCTAGCAATAAAGTACTCTGTGTTCTCCAGCCATCACCTGAGATACCTACAGATGTTTCAAATAGCTTAGGCTGAAAAGGTGCACCAATTTATTGCTAGAAAACTAGCAGAAAGAGCTCTCACACTTTTACAGGTGCTTAGCTCAGTTTATGTCTCATATACAAGGATGCAAACCTCTTTACAAAGATTTCATTCTGGCTCTGGAAAACAGAATTTAACAAACAGCATAATACAAAACAGCTACCACCCTAGAAAAAATAGCATGACAATCCTATTCCAAGCAAGCCCAAACATAAAAGAAAATGGATAGTTAAGTTGTTTACCTTATAGACACAAGGTGTAGGGTTTGATTCTCACATGGGGTAATTGGCTAGGTTTAAAATGGCCCACAAGGGCAGTTAGCCTAGTAGTAACCTATGAACCTATGACAGAAGAACTGAAATGTGGAAACCACAATGCAATATACCAGGCTTTCTAATTCTATGCACAGATGTAACTGATAACTCCACCTCTGTACTGAAACATAAACATTGCTATTACTCCTTCCTGCATGATAAATAACACCCTCCAGCAGACATGAATATGGTCATCTCCAAAACACAGCTCAAAGCCTTAACTGCTCCTCAGGCTGGCAACTGAAAAACACCATCTTTTCATGCCAAACTCTGCCCACACTCTACCTTAAAAATCTCTAGGGTCCCACGAGCAGATGGCATCCCTTCATAATTGTAAAAGTCCATACCATCTGAATCACTGCATTTACTTCTAAACACCTGCTGTGCAGTTCAGCAGACACAGGTTTCTCTACCCTCCTGCAAAATAGCTGCTACCACATTCCTTTTAAAGTATGGTAAACATCTGGCACATAGTACAGTTCAGCCAGACTTGTCACACTTAAACCCACATTACAAACTACGTACAGCGCAATGGTTTGCCAAAATTAAACTACTGCCTTCATCCACGATCCAAAAAGACCACTGCTATTTTTATATGAAAAGACACGTGCGGGATAATACTAAATTTCCCTCTCATCATGACCAAAATAATCACATAACCTACAATTTATCATGCAAAGTACAGATACTGAAACACACATTCAATTTAGATATATATAAAAAGCCCTTAACTTTCCCTCCTAGCTTCTCCAGATGTGAGGTAACATCAACAGTAGCTTTTTATTCTTGCATTAGACTAGGACCCTATACCTCACACAACTTTAGGATAAAAAGACACATAAAAGAATGATGCCTTTTTCAGCATTACTCTTTGAAGTGGCAACTCTGAACCTCTGCATAGCTAATAAGAGAAACCATATAAGTACAGGACCCAAGCTCACACCAAGCCATCAGCATATACTTGTTTTATTCTCTTATGATTAAGTTTTTTTCATGTTGACCAAAGGCAAATTTTACCTTTTGTCTGGGACACCATCAAAAATGCTGAGCATATCAGGATATATAAATGTGCCTGAACTAGCCAAAGTGAACAAACTGCAGTTTTAGTACATTTCACTGCCAACTAAATTCACTGAAAGGGGTTGCTGCAAAGGGGGATATTTCCTTACTCCTAAGCTACAATGAACCAGGAGTTTATTGAAAGAGTAGGTGTGAAGACGAAAATATTTCTTACATGCCGATGTGCCATCATGAAGAAAAGCAAGTATTAACAATTCGTTCAATGTGTTTTCAATCACTTTTTCTCTTATTTAAAGTGTGTTTGATGACTTGGTTTTCAATATACTGGGTGGGACCTTGTGTGTAGAGCTAACGTCACAAAAACAATATAATTGCCTATTAGTAAGAGCTATCCTCAACCATTATTTATTTATTATTTTATATTTGCTTACCGGGAAAGTCCGACTGGACCAACAGCCCATTTTTAGTGAGGCCTGGGGAGAAAAGCTCCACTACAGTACATTCATGCCACATTACATTGACAGTTGTCAATTAATGTCAAGGCAAAATTTGGTACATTACAGTTTTGTATCAGAGTAACATAAAGTAATAACATTCACACATAGGTAATTACTTACGTTAGACAATGCAAAATATATCCACTTGATGTTTAAAACTTGTTTCATCTACAGTCACTCTGATCGAATATTAGAGTTATATATAGGACTAAGTATCTGGGCTAATGAATGAAGAGGAGCACAGAACAGGTTCGATTGCAGAGGAGAGGAGTGCAGAACAGGAGAGATAAGAATTCATTTATCCTCATCCTTTTCGGTAAGAGCAATGTTTGTGCTAATAGCAACACCCTAAGTACGCACTCAGTGGTGAGAGACGTTGGAACACAGGTTGACAGCAAAATTACCTTTGATCACCATTTCTCCACAGTGGTAAGAAGGGCATTCTATATTGCTCATCTCATAAATAAGGACATTGACTCCAGAAAAAAAAGGAAGTTATAACCTCCCTGTACTCTACCCTCATCAGGCCAATAACGGAGTACAACACCACTTTTGGTATGTAGTTTTCCAAGCACCTGCAGCAATTGCAGAAACCACAAAGGTTTCTCACAAGAAAAATTCAAGGCCTTCAGCATCTGTCCTATGGGAATCATCTGAAATCACTGTCATGTTATTTTGTTTCATACAGACTACTCAGAGTTGATCTATGCCTTGTATATAAGGCAATCTCTGACCCGGCCTTATTGGAAATGCTGCATATCCACAAGTGAAATGGTATACGGGTTACTTGCTCTAAAGACCTTAACCTTGTATGTGACATTAATCGAACCTGCTGGAGGGACAGCTTTGTTCGTCTCCCAGAGGTTTGTTTACTAAAAATGTCCAAAAACTAATAGGCACAAGACAAGATGAGCGTACACTGCAAAGTCCAACAGGGTTTAATAGCTGAGTAAAACAAGCTTACAGCAATCAGTAGTCCGGTGCACACTCCAGTAACTGCCAAGCAATAAAAAGTTAAAAACGATCTGGCTACACAGAATCCAAGTCACAAAACATGATTCAACATGTACTTTAAACTTAGTATTTTGACAAAAAATCATAAAGTGAACAATTGAATAAAAAATCAACAATTAGATTAAAAAAAATCAGCTTTTAACCTCAAAAAGCTGGTTACTGAAACCATTTCATTCAACCCTGGAAAAATACTGGCATTGACCCTTAATTGCCATAACAGGGATGTCATGGTGTAAGTTTTATGGACATTACCTTGATGACATCCTGATTTTATGGGAAGGTAACCACGACCAGTTGGAAGAATTTTTTTTGTTCCTCAATTCTAGCACTACATTTCTGGAATTTACTATGGAAACTCATGTCGATTCCATCAGTTACCTGGACATCAGGATTAGCAAGGATTATACCTCTGCACAATTTTATTCTACCATATATCAAAAAACAACCTATTTGAACTCCCTTCTTCATTATGAGATTGGGCATCCTGTACATCAGAAACGCTCCCTGGTTAAGGGGCAGGGAGTGAGGTTGGCATGCATGACTAGCAGGATCGATGATTTTTATGCAGAAAGGGAAGTTTTATTGAATATGTTGGTACAAAGAGGTTATCCTGAGCAATTTGTGTTACCTCTTCCTGATGAAGTGACTAGGAAGAGACTTGAGGGACATTTTTATCCCTTACTAGGGACTGACATCTCCAGATTGTGTGCTCCTTTGGAGAGCAGGGATTCATCCTCTGGTCATTTTCACCATGGCTTTATATTAAATTACACCCCTCAGTTCCCACTGATTCGGGACATTGTCTACAAGAACTGGTTTATTTTGGCAGGAAACAATGCCATAAGAGAGAGAGTAGGGGAAGCCCCTGTGGTAGTGTACAGAAAGGACACCAGTGTTAAAAATATCTTAGAGAGGAGGAAAGGTGTCAATACGGCTGGAGCATTAGGGAGAATGTCCAACTGCAAGCAGTGTACTCAGTGCAAGTATATTTTGGAAGGTGACAGTGTTTTTCTTAACAGATATGGATGGGTGAAATTTCAGTATAAGTACAACTGTAGCAGTGAGAATGTCATATATGCTGGTATTTGTCAGAAGTGTGCCTGTTTTTATATAGGCAAGACCAAAAATGCCTTTCGTACACGTATTTACCAGCATTTATATGACATTAGGAAAATGAACTTAAAAAATTCACGGGCCAAGCACGTCAATACCCACCCAGATAACAGCTTTAAATTCACAGTTCTTGAACAGCTGACTATGGATGAGAGAGGAGGTCCTACGGATTACTGGCTTGAATACAAAGAACTGTTATGGCAATTAAGGGTCAACACCAATATTTTTCCAGGGTTGAATGAAATGGTTTCAATAAGCAGCTTTTTGAGGTTAAAAGCTGATTTTTTTAAATCTAATTGTTGATTTTTTTCATCTAATTGTTGATTTTTTATTCAGTTGTTCACTTTATGATTTTTTTGTCAAAATACAAAGTTTAAAGTACATGTTCAGTCATGTTTTATAGTTTGTTTTTATCTTGCATGTATAATTGTGGAGCAAACATGGAGTCTGTACCTTTAAATGCCTACGGTGTTTTTTACAAATTGGTTTGGAATGTGTTTGTAATGAGTATTTAAGGAGTGGGGTGGAGGCACTCTGTTTTTTCTGAAGAAGTCAACTGTAATCTGTGACGAAAGCGCTTAAGAATAAATTTTATCCTTGTTTCTTGTAACACCAGCCTTCTTTGTCATCATCATCTTCTTTCGGCTGTTCCCGTTAGGGGTCGCCACAGCAGATCTTCTGTTTCCATTTCTTCCTGTCCTCTGCATCATGCTCTTTCACACCAACCGCCTGCATGTCCTCTCTCATCACATCCATAAACCTTATCTTAGGCCTTCCTCTTTTCCTCTTACCTGGCAGCTCCATCCTTAGCATCCTTTTCCCAATATACCCAGCATCCCTCCTCAGCACATGTCCAAACCAAGGCAATCTCGCCTCTCTTGCTTTGTCTCCAAACTGTCCAACCTGAGCTGACCCTCTAATATGCTGATTCCTAATCCTGTCCATCCTAGTCACACCCAGTGCAAATCTTAACATCTTTAACTCTGCCACATCCAGCTCTGACTCCTGCCTTTTCATCAGTGCCACCGTCTCCAACCCATATAACATAGCTGATCTCACTACCCTCTTGTAGACCTTCCCTTTCACTCTTACTGGTACCCGTATGTCACAAATCACTCCTGACACTCTTCTCCATTCATTCCACCCTGCCTGTACTCTCTTCTTCACCTCTTACACACTCACCATTACTCTGAACTGTTGATCCCAAGTAATTAAACTCATCCACCTTTACCAACTCTACTCCCTGCATCCTCACAATTCCTCTACCCTCCCTCACATTTACACACATATATTCTGTTTTAGCCCTGCTGACCTTCATTCCTCTCCTCTCTAAAGCATATCTCCACCTCTCCAGGGTCTCCTCAACCTGGTCCCTACTCTCACTACATATCACAATGTCATCTGCAAACATCATAGTCCACGGGGCTTCCTGTCTGATCTCATCTGTCAACCTGTCCATCATCACTGCAAATAAGAAAGGGCTCAGAGCTGATCCTTGATGTAATCCCACCTCCACCTTAAACGTATCTGTCACTCCCACCGCAGTCCTCACCAATGTCACACTACCTTCATACATATCCTGTACCACTCTTAAATACTTCTCTGCCACTCTTGACGTCCTCAGACAATACCACAACTCCTCTCTAGGCACCCTGTCATATGCTTTCTCTAAGTCCACAAAGACACAATGCAACTCCTCCTGACCTTCTCTGTATTTCTCAAACAACACTCTCAGAGCAAATATTGCATATGTAGTGCTCTTTCCTGGCATGAAACCATATTGCTGATCACTAATCATCAACTCCCTTCCTAACCTAGCTTCCACTACTCTTTCCCATAACTTCAAGCTGTGACTGATCAATTTTATCCCTCTGCAGTTACTGCAGCTCTGCACATCACCCTTATTGTTAAAGATAGGTACCAAAACACTTTTTCTCCACTCCTCAGGCATCCTCTGACTTTCCAAAATTTCATTAAACAATCTGGTTAAAAATTCCACTGCCATTTCACCTAAGCACCTCCATGCTTCTACTGGTATGTCATCTGGGATAACAGCCTTTCCATTCTTCATCCTCTTCATAGCTGACCTTACTTCCTCCTTGCTAATCTGTTTCACTTCCTGATTCACTATCCCCACATCATCCGACCTTCTTTCTCTCTCATTATCTTCATTCATCAGCCCTTCAAAGTACTCTTTCCATCTACTTAACACACTCTCCTCACTTGTGAGTATGTTTCCCTCACTATCCTTTATCACCCTTACCTGCTGCACATCTTTCCCAGCTCTGTCCCTCTGTCTAGCCAATCGGTACAGGTCTTTTTCTCCCTCTTTAGTGACCAATCTCTCATACAACTCTCCATATGCCTTATCCTTAGCCTTCACCACCTCTCTCTTTGCCATGCGTCTCATCTCCTTATACTCATGTCTACTTTCTTCATCTCTTTGGCAATCCCACTTCTTCTTCGCCAGCCTCTTCCTCTGTATACTCTCCTGTACTTCCTCATTCCACCACCAGGTCTCCTTGTCTTCCTTCCTCTGTCCAGAAGTCACACCAAGCACCTTTCTGGCAGTCTCCCTTACTAGCTCTGTTGTAGTTTCCCAGATATTCGGTAACTCTTCACTGCCGCCCAGTGCCTGTCTTAACTCTTCCCTGAACTCCAACTCACAATCACCCTTTTTTAACTTCCACCATTTAATCCTTGGCACTGCTTTCACACTTCTCCTCCTCTTCTTGATGACCAACGTCATCCTACAGACCACCAATCTATGCTGCTTAACTACACTTTCTCCTGTCACCACTTTACAGTCACCAATCTCCTTCAGACTGACCCTCCTACATAGGATATAATCCACCTGAGTGGCGTCTTCCTCCACTCTTGTATTTCAACCTATGCTCCTCCCTCTTCTTAAAATACGTATTCACCACATTCATGTCCATCCTTTTCACAAAATCCACAATCATCTGACCTTCTGCATTCCTCTCCTTAACACCATACCTACCCATCACTTCCTCATCCCCTCTGTTCACTTCACTAACATGCCCATTGAGGTCCGCTCCAATCACTAGTCTCTCCTACTTTGTGATTATATAAATTATGTTTGTTATAAACCAAACTAACAGAAATGAACCAACTAAAGTATTTACATAGACATCCATTAATATATTTACAATGTGTTATTGATATCTGATTATAATGCATATTGTCATTATGAAAGAAACAAATTAATGTAATTTGTTATAGAGATTCGTTCTTCTTCAACAAGTTTTGCAAATTAACCCACAATTGAAGATTGTATGTTTTTTTGGTTGTCCTTCAGTTTATAGTTTTTAATTGCAGTTGGCATAGAACATTTAACAGATTCTTGAACTCAGAAAAGGAAGGAGGAGATTCTGAAATCCAATTTTTTGTTGTGGTCTTTCTGGCTACTGCTAGTATTGCCCATAATAGTGGATACTTTATTTTTCTGACACATTGTGGAACAGGAGTATTAAATATCAGCAGAGATTTATTTAATGTGAAATTGTCTGAATAAAGTGCCTGTAGTAAATTATTTATTTTCTCCCAGAAAGTATTTAAAGTATGGCATTTGTAAAATATATGTGCCCAGTTTATGTCTATATTTGATTTACATTTATTACAAATATTTTTTTGTTTATTTTATCCATTAATTGAGGAGCGTAGAATGATCTGTCTATATATCTCCATGTATATAATTTCCAATTCAAAGATAAAATAGTTTTCCCTGCTGATTGTAATATGTTTGCTTTGTCTAAATTGGTAGGAAGATTATTACTGATAGAGTAAAAATAGTTCCAGAAGTTCTGTGGACAGTTGAAAGTTTCTTCCCTTATAGTTCTATAAATAAAAGAAAGTTTGCCAGAATATGTATGCTTATGAAGTAAGATTGATTGAAAATGGTACAGTAGAATACTGGATTCGTGTTTAGTAATTGATCAATTCTAATTTATTAGTTAGAGTTAGTAAAAGTGTTTGTATATCTAGCCATATTGTATTGTCTAATTGATATTCTTGTATTATGTATTCAACTGATTTGGTTTTATATCCTTATGTTAGTTGGAACCAAAACTTAAGATCATTATGCTTAAATATGGTAATTTTATTTATGTCTGAAGTTATAAAAGATTTTTGTGTGAAAGCTATGGGGAATAAGAAAAAGAAGCATTCTTTGTATCTGGGGTGTTTATATATAAAATTTTTAAAATTCGTTATAATATTATGAATGTGACTAGTAGTATGATTGAGATTTATGTGTATAGTGAAATAATCTTTTAGGATCCATAAAAAAGGGCTACTTATTATTTCTAATTTATGTGTCGATGGTCTGGAAATTAGCTGTAGAGCTGATGAAACCCATAACAGTTTCACTTAACTGAGTATGTAGTATCTAAAAGTTGAGTAATTGTTTTGATTATTGAGGAAATAGAGTAAAGGTTTAGATCTGGGAATGCTATCCCACTACTGTTTCAACTGTTTTGATGTTGATTAATTGATATTCTTGTTTTTTTTTCCCAGACCAAAAGAATTTTAATATTAAAGTATTTAACTTATTAGTACATTTTTTGAAGGGAGGATTTGAATGGATTGTATAATATATCATATTTTGGGTAGAATAATCATTTTAATAATAGTTAATCTTTCTTCTGTAGTGAAAGTTATTGTATTCCATTTTAAAAATAGACTTTGAATATTTTCAAAACACTTATTATAGTTTAATTGTATTATTGTTTTGATGTTTTTAGCTAGAATTATTCCTAAATAAGTAATTTGATCTGTACTAGTTAACTGCTGAGAGTTATAGTTAGATTTGTTATTTGTATTTGAGTGTATGAGTAAAATTTTAGTTTTTTTGTCATTAAAAGAGAGCCTGGACATCTTTTGAAAAATCGTAATCGAATCAAATAGGGCTGATATTGAAGAATCATTTCCTTTTGTAGAGATGAGAACATCATCTGCAAATAATTGAATTTTGGCTGTTATATCTTTTTCAAGCTCTAAACCCTCTATTGTATTATTATTATAATATCATTAGCCCACAGTATTATTATCATTGTAAACAACAATGGAGATAGTGGGCAACCTTGCTTGGTACCTTTTGTGATAGGAATTTTATTTGAAGTATATGCACCTAATTTGATATAAGCAAGTGTACCATCATATAAGTGTTTTAAAAGATTAATAAAATTGTATGAAAAATTTAAACACTCCAATAATGGGAACAAGTAATCCCAATTAACTGAGTCAAAAGTGGCGTTTATGTCCAAACTAATTAAAGTTAGGTTCTTTTTTTTCTTTTGTGAGAAGTCAATAAGGGCTAATGTTCGTTTTATATTATCATAAGTGTTTCTATTGATTACAAAACCTGTCTGATCCTTATCAATTAATTGGGGTAAAAACTTTTTTAGTCTTTCAGCGAATATGTTCATAAACATCTTGTAGTCAGTATTTAATAAAGAAATAGGTCTGTAAGAGGAACAATATTTAGGGTCCTTGTCATGTTTTAAGATGGGCGAAATGAATGTATATTTCCATGAGGGAGGTATTATGAAGTTATTTTGAGCTGTACTATATACTTTATGGAGTAATGAAATAGCTGATTTGGGTATAACGTTGTATATTCCTGGTATGATACCATCCTTTCCAGGTGTCTTATTTTGCTTGAGCTTATTGATTTGAGTTTGTATGTCGGCTAGGGTAATTTGTTTATCAATAAGTTCTATTTGTTGTTTATTAAGTTTATTATGAAGATTTTTATTAATAAAATGCTTAATGTTGTCTTTACTTTCTATATTATGCATATCTTGATTAATTGTATGAAAGTGACTTCTAAATTCTTCTATTATATCTTGTATACTTCTTTCTTTTTCTTCAGGGAATATATTTCTTTAATATGATTATGTTTATTCATTCTTTTAATTTTATTCTTGAGATTAGTTAAATGTTTAGGGTTTAGTGAATAAGCAAGGAATTTAAATTTTTTTAGTGTAAACATTGTCTTATGATGTAGTATGTTTCTATATTCTTCATTTAATTTGCTTATTTCCTTTCTAATGTTTTTAGAAGAGAGACTGTCTCTATTTTTGAGATGCAATAAATTAAGCTTGTTCTGTAATATTTCCATATCTTTATCCCATGTTTTCCTTTTATTGTAATACCATTTGTTAATTTGTCCATATAGGTAAGCTTTTAGTGCATCCCAAACATAAATGTCATGAGTATTAGATGCTGAATTTATATCTATAAAATTTTGTATTTCTTCTTTTAAAAATGATTGAAAATCTTTAAGTTGGATAAGATATGCAGGTATTCTTTTTATTTGTATATAAGGGATGTTGTTGACATTTAATTCAAATATAATGGAATTATGATCGGAGATTGGACAAGAAATGATTTTGCTGTTATTTAAGTCATTTATAATTTGTGTGGAGAATAGTATTCTATCGATTCTGGAATATGATTTGTGTCTATTTGAATAGAATGTATATTTTAGAGAGCTATGATCAGTGAAGTCAAAAATATCTTTGAGCAGGTAGGAGTCTATAAATTTTATTAATTGATTTTCTTGAGGGGTAATTTTTCTGTTTGCTAAAGTTGTTGTATCTTTTAAATCTAGAATACAATTAAAGTCCCCTGCCATGAAAATATTTCCCTCAGTCTGAGATATTATTATATGCACCTTTCTGATGGATAGTGATAGATGCTTACCAAAAATTTAGGCAGTTATCTATTATTACTCCAAGAAGCTTGGTGTGTTCTGTTGGTTCACTTCTAGTATTGTTGGAAGAGATGATAATAAAAGGGGTGATAAATGTTTTGGAGTTTGAGAATAGCATTAGCTTTGTTTTGTTTGGATTGAGAATAAGTTGGTAGTTTGTGAGATAATTTTCTATGTCTGTGAAGGATTGTTGTTTTTTTCTAGGAGTTCTGGGAGGGATGGAGCTGAGCATATGAGGGTAGAATCATCTGCATATTGTATGAAAGTTGCTAGTTGGGTGGCAGAGTGGAGTTTGTAAAGATGGTGAAGAGGAATGGGCCAAGGATGGAATCTTGTGGCATGCCTACCGAGACAGGTAGAAGTGAAGAGAGTTCATTTTGCCACTTAACTGCTTGCTGGTTTCCGGTTAGGTAGCTGTCAAACCAAGATAGAGCAGGATTGGATAGGTTTAGGGATGCTAGTCCTTTTAGTAATCTTTGGTATAATACTGTGTTGAATGCCTTATACATGTCCAGGAAGATGCAAGACAGATGTTGGTTATTGTTTCTGAGCACATTGATAGTGTTAGTGAAACTTAATAAAGTGGTTGTGATACTATTTGGGTCTAAATCATGTTGGGAATTAAGAGAGCAGGTTATTATTCATTACGTAGTGTAGCAGCTGTGCGTGTATGCACTTTTCAAGCATTTTGGCTAAAGGTGATAGTATAGCTATTGGTCTGTAATTAGAAAAATCATTAGCGGACCCACCTTTGTGCAGAGGGTTGACATAAGAGAATTTCCACAGTTGGGGATGTATTGCTCAGAAATGGATTAGTTAATAAGGAGTGAGATGGGATATGAGATTGTGTCTGCTGCCAGATTGAGAAATTCATTTGGGAGTTGGCCCAGAGTAAGGGATGTGGGTTTTAGTTTTAGTAGAAGTTTACTGATGGTATTGGTTTGTATTGATTTTATAGCGAAGGAATTGTAGCTATGTATTAATTCAGTTGGTATCACTGGGGGAATATTATTACTGTTATTTACAAAGGACAAAAACTAAGTTAATAAAGTGCAAGTTAAATTGTTCAGCTATGTTATCTTTGGAATTTTTGGTGGCTGGTGTGATGTTGCAGCTTTTCCAGGACTGTGGAGCTGATTTAGGGCTGCCCAGAATTTCTGGAGGTTGTTTTGACTGTTTTGCTGGATGGTAGCATAATAGTTTTTTTGTCATTTTTGATTTGTCTTTTTGGCGCGGTTTCTTAACTGACAGTATAATGCCAATGAGTCTTTGTTTTTAGTGTCTTGATATTGGGACCAAGCACTATGTCTTTGTTTAAGGAGTTGAGTGACCTTAGTTAGCCATGGAAGACCTTTTGCTTTAGCATGGATTGTCCTAAGGGGTACCAGACTATTAAGTATATCTAGGAAGGTATTGGTGAAGTATTGGACTGCAGAATCAAAGGGAAAGTGTTTAAGGTGGGTCAAGTGATACTGATGTAGGATGGAGTTAAAAATTTCAGGGGAGAAATGTGTTTTGTTACAAACATGTTTAATTACAGTATTTTTTGAGGGCAAGACCGCTGCCTGAGTAGGTAGGTGGGGTGATGGTTGCTGAGGCTGACTGATATACAGTCAGCAAGGTGACCAAGGGAGGGTTTGTTGGTTAGTGCCCAGTCTAAGATTGACTGTTTATTACTGTGTTTATCAGTTCTGGTTGGGGCTCGTATCACTTCAGAGAAACCATGGAGATTGATAATGTTTGTAGGGTTTTCTGAGGAGCAGGATGTCCAGTCTAAGTTGACATCCCCCATTACAATAGTTTCTTGCATAAAAGTGGAGGCAGACCAACAGAGAAGCTTTTCTATGATGGAGGGGTTATTACCTGGGGGGATGTAAATGGCAATAATTATAATGTGCTTGTTGGAGTTAGGTTGGAGCCATGAGATTAATATTACCTGTATTTAAGAGGTCTGGGGGGGTTCATATAAAAGGTGTTCTAATTTGAGCATATCCTTGTAAGCTATGGCTATGCCCCCACCTTGCTTAATGGTTCTGTCCTGTCTGTGAATATTGTAACCCTGAGTTAGGATTTTAGTGTCGTTTATGCATGGTTTGAGAAAGGTTTCTGTTATCACTATGACATCAGGACTATACAGGGCAAGAGTTGAGTGAAATTTGGCAACTTTATTTAGGATGCCTCTGAAGTTCATGCTTAATATTAAGTCTGACCTATTGAGTGTAAGATTGGCAATGTTGTGAGATATTATGTTGTTCTGGGGGAAGGTGGCTTGGGATAGAGGCCATGGATTGGGGTGCATGTCCCCATATAGTCTGAGGTAATTGGATTTGATGCCATATAATTCTGAAAGTTTGAGTAATAGTTTAGCAAATTTACATAACTGAAAATGTTTTTCATGTAATTCAGAATATTTGAGTGTAAAGAGTTCTATACTGGAGCAATTATAGAGGTTTGGTGATATAAGTATTCCAGTCATACTGGAGTTGGGTGGTGTTAAGAGTGTGTTACTGGGAGACTGGATGCATTTGATGTGATGTTTGTGAAAAGAGGTGAAGTGATACGATATGAAGAGTAGGCAAAGCAGTGATATACATTGGAGAAGCATATTTGTTGGGAGTAAATATGGAGAAGAGAAGTATTAGAGGGAGAGGGAATGTCCTAGGTTTGAACAGGTGAAACCTTTTGTGGTTGGCGAGAGAGAGAAGATCATCTTGCGATGGGAGAAGAGAGTGACTGGTGTTGGGCTTATTGCTTGATAGGAAGTATGGAGTTTTGATAAGAGTACCTAATTAGGGCTGTGTCTGGAGGCTATCTATAAATGTAGAAGTAGTGGGGTGGGTGGGAAATGGGGGTAGGGTAGGGGAGTGGAGACAGCCCAAGCATAGCAACTGTGAATGGAGCGGGGAAGACCCATGGCAGCACAGAAGCTATGAAGAAAAGCTATCTGTAAACAGGATATCTCTTTTTTGTTCTTTGCTTTTATATTTTTTAAGCTACAATCACTGCTAGTTACTAATAAAACTTTATACTCCACAGTACAGTAGCCCTAAAACAAAGATTATAACACTGGGTTCTGGCCATTTTGCAAAAAATAATGAAATCTTTTACCAGATATATTGTCTCGTTAGGGGCTCAAGGTTTTGCAAGCCTTGCTTGCTATTAACAGTTATTATTAGAATCTTGTTTAATTTTTAAACTTTAAAACTACTGTTGTTTGCCTAACTAAGGTGCATTATACCTTGTCCCTCAGTAATATCTAACTAAGTTCTCCTGGTCCCTGGCAAATGCAATAGGTTAGATATGAATTATTTCTGTGTGTAGTGCCAAGTTAACAGCACCCAGTCATAGAGTGTTCATTGAAAGCTGCAGTTAAGGATTTTGGCACAGAATGGGCAATTTTGAGGGAGGGAACACAAGAGACAAGGGGAAGAAAGGCAGATTAGGTGTCTCCATGGGTGCATGCCACTATGGCAACAGCAAACTAACAGTGAAAAATATTACAGGACACAGTTATTTTTTCACAGTCAGCACTTTACATACTTTGCACTACAGCATCTTTAACTAATGGTGAGAAGTGTCTCATGTTCATCTGTTCCTTGGCAGGGAGTTTTATAGTTCTCAATAGGAAGGGGTGACTTTGGCCACAGAAATGCTGTAAATTTATTTGCACTGCAGCCTCTTTAACTAACGGTAAGAAGTGGCTCATGTCCGTCTGTTCCTTGACAGGGAGTTTTATAGTTCTCAGTGGGAAGGGGTGACTTTGTTCATAGAAACTTTACTGGTGTGCATGCAATGTGGAGGGGGGCCTGCTACCAACAAGTAGTAGGCTCAAACTTACTTAAAAAAAAATCTCTAAATTACAAATACCTTATTCAGTTGGCATTAAGCCTACTGCAAACCAAACACTTTAATGTGGAACATATCACACATGAAAGTAAAATCACACTGTTAATGTTGTTAAACCACTATATACCACTTCTAAACATCCAGATGCAATTCACCCATACTTATGCTATTACATTATACATTACTCAAGCTGTCTTCTTAATGCACCCATCTAAATGGAGGAAAAATGCATAAACATCTGTTGAATCTTTACATTGAGGGGAGGATTCATAAAATGTCTCAGATTTCTGAGTTAATAGACAGCAAAAGTATTGTGGTAGCGTTGTTCTTGATTTCTTAAGGAAAGAGACATATCATTTCCTAAACTGCATTCCAACATCTAGTCTTCCATTGTTAAGGTCTTATTACAAAGACAATACCCACAACGTGAAGCACTCTGCACAAACATTTGTGCCATTACTACTTCCTCAGTAACAAAATATGCTTCACTAATATATAAAGCCAACAGTCCTAGCAATATAATACTACAGCTGAAACTACATTTGTAGTGTACACTTACAGAGATGAGTACTCCATACATGACACAGTTCTTCAAAGAATTCAAGCCTTATTCTTCAGTGCTCTTCCCATCATAGGCACTTGAGTATGCTTTCAGACCCTACTGTATCCAACATTCACTTTGCTTCATGACATACTTTGTGCCTAAGCAGAACCTGGAAGCACAACAGCTGACTGACGAATCACCATACAAGCGCATTGTTACCTCATCTCCAGAATCAAAACCAATCCAGTATAAAACAAGGACTTCATTCCAGGCTTGATTATTTTCTTTACAAACATACAAGTCTTATGTACTTTTGGGAGTAACATAAATAATTACATCATATTTAATTGGCAAGTAATTATAAAAAAACAAAGCATTTAAAACCTTGTGAGGTTACTAGTCAATACAGTAACATTCCGAAGGTTGCAAATCACAAAAAAAAAAAAAAAAAAAAAAAAAAATGCGGGAGCAAGTTCTCCTGTAACAACTGACATGAGGGCAAGGCCTTCAAACTATATATATAAATATATATATATATATATATATATAAACATATATATATATATATATATATGTATGTATATATATATATATATATATATATATATATATATACATATATACATATATATATATATATATATATATATATATATATATATATATATATATATATATATATATGTATATATATATATATATATATATATATATTATATATATATATATATATATATATATATACATACACACACACACACATATGCATATATATATGGATAGCTAGACAGAGAGGGATACATGCGCACACACACACACACACACACATACACACACACTCATAAATACCCACACTTATTCATATGCTTCGATTCTAAAGTCACACAAACTCAGAGAAGAGCCAGACCAAGATAAAATTCAACACTTATCTTCTCAATCTTCTCCAGAGCTGGCCACCATGACCTGATATTGGCAATCTTTTAAGTTCGACATTCTGAACATCGATCCACTATCTGCTGACAAACAGTAGATTCTCCTTTGCATTTAATAATTACATCTTTCACCTATCCATCCATTTATCTGTCTGTCTGTCCACTCATACACCCATCCATTATTCAATACATTTTCTACATTTACACATAATTCAAGGTCACAGTGTAGGGGGTGATGGACTCCAAGCTAGCCAATCAGCCACAGATGACTTATTCATTCATTACAGGGCACAGGCATTCAGCACACTCACAGCAACATGAACAAACAATTTAAACTCAAAATTCAACCTGTTAGAATGTTTTTGGAGTTTGAGAAGGAACAGGCACTGGCTGTAACCCACATGGACATGCAAACTCCACAAAGAAGGTAGCCCAGATAAGAACTAAACTAGTTGTCCAAAATCTGTGAGAAAGCAATATTAACTGCTATGTCAATACACCATCTAGGTACTTCCTTCTTCCCTCCTGCAGTTCTTTGAACACCCCAGTAATCCCCTTATTTATTTACTTATTAAATTATTTATTTATTGCTCTCTGTCTTGTCAGACTATCCTGATAAACAAATGCAATAAATATAAATAAATTAATAGATACTTCCCTCAACCCTTCTCAGTTCTTTAGATATCCAGTAATCCCTTAAATAAAAAAATAAAAATGCCTATTCTCAAACAAGACCACAAGGTGAGCAAATTTGCATAAACCTCAAAATAGCAGCTCTACATAAAACTGCATCCTCTTTTTACTGAAGAATATTCATATGGAAATTCCTATATAGGGAATTTGTTACACCTCACAGTATAGCAAGCTTGCACATTTCATCCTGCTATGCTTGCTGGAGATGTACTATGTGTGTTAAAGGCAAGTGGAAGTACCTGTTTTGTTAATGGCCTTCTTTGTGTATCTTCTGAGAACAAATAAATGTGCAGAAATGATGTGTGACTTCTTTCATATTTACACAATAGTTACATTTGTTTTCTTTTTCACTATCTTTTAATTCTAAATTTCAATATGAACTCCTATGGGCACAACTGATAATTGTAAGGAAGAAGTAAAGATATGTGCCACACAAGCTGAGGGCCTCAGGTTCAGTAATTACTCCAGGTATTGTCTGCATGGAGTATGCATGCTGTTTCCTTGTTTTTGTGGGATTTCTCTCGTTATTCTGGTTTCTCCCAGTAACTTAAAAACATGCCGGTTCACTTTAAACTGTTTATATGTACTTCTTTATCTGTTGCCCTAGTGGCTTGGGTCCTGTGTCATAACTGAAAGGGTCTGCTAAGAATACCTTCAGCTGTTCGGTTAGCACACAAAATAAAAAAAAATAGATGCATGCTGCTCTACCAGTATTTTGGGAGTGGACTGTTGCCTTACAGAATACTAACTGAATTGCATATCATGCCACTGATAGTTTTCTAAAATGAAGATTCCACCTAAAGAGATCAAACTATGGCTTTTGCAGGTGAAAAATATTTAGTGATGCAGAAAAGGGCTGAATCTTCAACCAAGCATGCTGCCTGATAAATAAGCCTAAATTGTCTACCATAGCAGAGGCATCTATGGTGTCATAACTAGTCCAAGTAATGCTTATAGGAGTCAGAAGATTCCTCGCCCCTCCCCCCATTTAAGGATTTCCCTGAAACATACATCCTCTGGAGGGTTGCACCTGAAGATACAGACTCATTATCAGTGATGTCATTGTCATAACTGAGTAGCAATTAAGTCTGGGTTGACTTAGTTATGTCTGCCACCTCTCTGACATCTGACTCAGGTAAAATTTCAGAAGGTGGCTCTGCTTTTCTAAAAGGGTTGCTGATCGATATATGGAAAATTCACCCAGCAGGGAGGGCAGACATTAAACTTTTCCCATGCTACCACATTCTGTTTAGTGAAATGCCTGTAAACAAACACATCAAGGACTGAGACAGGCATCGGCAAGACAGATGCCTCTGTTATCAAGCCTACCAACTAGCTACACTGAGGCAGTTCAGCAACGTTGGGTTTTCCTGGTAAAAAGGTGAAGGCTGTTTCTTTACCAAGCCTTGTAGGCTCTTAAACAAAAACTGAGAATATCCAGCAAAAGACAGCAGCTTTTGCAAGTGAGAAGAGGCAGCTGGCCATTTCTGGGTGCTTGGAAACCAGTATCCTGCTGTGCCATAGCAGTTAATTCCAATAAAGGCCCGATACAATTGAGATACATTCTAGTTACAACATTTATGCTAATAAAATACTACATCACATTAAATTGGAAAGACAGGTCTAAAATAACATGGGATGGATTCAAGCAAAGAGTTAGTAAACAACTTCTGGCTCATAAATATTTATGGTATTCCATGAGGAAAAAAAGGACCCAGAAGGACACTTGGAAAATGATATTTGAACTCATTCTGACATGATTGTAACTCATATTTCTGTATGCTGCATAGCTTGATATAGATGGGAAATGTATATAGGTTATTAATGTATATATGTTTTATATTTGTAGGTCTGTACATTGTATGTTATTGTTTTATTCTCTGTTATATCGTTTTTTTGTCTTCATTTGGTTTTGATATAACCCTAATAAAAAGGAATTGAAAAAAAAAAAAAAACAGTTGAGATACCTGTATCCTGCTGTCAGTATCTGAAGGGCTCTTGGCATCAGGGATACCGCAGTAAGAAATGTTAGAACTAAAAATGGGCAAATCTGTGTGTTTCTGGAGCCAGTGTCCCCAGGCACTCACATAACTTATGGAGTAGCAATGATCTCATGATCTCTGCTAGCCTTCTATCAATTATCTTTGAACACTTTAAACTTATGTCCGTGCTTGTTAAAGACAACTCTCCCATGAAACATGGGAAAATGTTCCTTGTCTGAAAGCAAGAAGCTTTTTGTGATTCAGAAATGTGCTTAATGTTTCTTTCCTTTAAAGTTAATTATTTTGTGCTAGATGAAGCACACATCCTACACTGTGATCTTTAGGAGAGGTGCAAAGCAGAATACATACCAAGTGCAGAGGTTTTTCAGTATCTATTAACCAAAAGTATATTTATTGATGAACCCAGAAGCATAGTTGGCTCAGCTAATATCCTTTGTGAACCAGGAACCTACCATATTAGCTATCTAGGAGATGAAGAACAAAAAAAAATGTTCCTTTTATTGCCACACTAATCAGGTGACCAGATGCACAACACACCCCCTCCCTCCTGCCCAGCCATTCAGGTCTTGTTTCTGTTCCCTACCCCAGACCCTTATAAATTGCTGCAAACTGCTTGCTACAAAACTAGCAAACAGTTGCTACAGTTTACACCCTGCCTTCACACAGTGCTATGTCACTCAAGTTTTAGTAAAAAAAGTCTTCAAAATTGAAAATTGCTTGCTACAAATGTAGCAAAAAGTTGCTACAGTTTATACCCTGCCTGTACAGAGCTCTACCATGCTCAGATTTTTGTTACAAAAAATACTTTTTTTCTGACTCTTAAACTGTATCAAATTGTTTGCTAAAATGTAACAAGCAGTTGCTACAGATTAGAATACACACAGAGCACTAGAGTGCACAGGTTTGACCAAAAAATAATACTGGCTGTTAAAAGCTGCCATTGCAGTTGATATTGGAATCAACTGACCATGCCCCTAACACTTTGCACCTGGGGCAGTTGCCCCTCTCGCTCCACCCTAGCTACACTACTGGGTGAACCTTTCCAGTGATGTCGCTAACATTAGAAACATCTCCAGCACAGAGTCATAAAGCATCTAAAAGGCTCAAATATTGATGTGATAAATGCTATAAGCAGTTGAAAAAGAAACAAAAATAAGTACTTACCACAGCTGTGCAGTTTATCCATATGGAAAAAAATGGACTGATGACTAATTATTCGTGGTAGAAACTAAATGAAAATGTCACAGATGGCTATAACATGTATGCTATGGTAAAGAGGAGAGCACTATGTACGGGATATCTGAACACTCTGGAAATCCAACTAAATGGATGCCTGAACATCTGCATGCAGTGTAATTCCCCATGTTGTGATGGCTACTGCAGCAATGATCCTTATGAACATATTTCCTTACATACTGTCCTTATTTGTTCTAGTCTGGTTTGCACTATACGGAATGTAGAAGTCAGGGTTTATCTGCTTCAAAATCTTCTGTGAAAGAAGTAGAGCAATCCCTGGTTTTTAATTAAGACTTCACAACTCTACTACACTGCTAAAGTTATTGTCTCCCCCTCTCTTCCTTTAACCTCAATTGTCCTAGCTTTACCTCTACCCAGTTTGAAATTCTCAGTATGCACCTGGTGCTCTGGTTAGTCCTGTCAATTACTGAACAAGCCTTTACAAAATATCAGTAATGGCAGCCTTTATTAAAAAAGAGTTTGCAAATACCCTTGACTTCATAGCAAACCATAATTTCAGTGATGTCTTTGCATACATCAAGCCAGAATACTAACTTTAAAATCCAGTCTTTAAGCCTACTTGCACTCTTCAAGGCTTGCTCTCTACAGCTGTTATTCAGAAAACCAATGTCTAAAACAGCATGGAATTCGGTGCAGCAGCTGCAATGGTACTAGCTGCATTAAAATATGCAGTTTCAGACATGCATTTGTTTTTTTTACTGCTAGCTCAGACTACAAACTCATTTAACATCTGAAATATGAAACGGGGGAGGGAGACACACATCTGTGACTCAGGCTATTGGACGTACTAGAGAATGTTTTCTCTTTCTTCTTCAGTTTACCCCTGGAGATCAAATTAAGTAAATGATGCAGTAAAGTGTACAGTTTTCATCATTTTACTATCAAAGCTAGAAAGTCTGCCTGCTTGCAATTAAACTGCCAGCAGTATTAAAACGTCAGGCTGGTGAAGAAATAAAGTGACATGAAAATCAGAGTATTCAACAAAGCAGGAACCCCCCAAGTATCTTTGTAGTCTATGCCAAATCTCAAATGAAAAAAAATCTCTGTGTGAATAATTAACCATATGTTTTGCAGCAATAATAACTTATTAGACTAACCTGCAGTTGCAGAGTCTACTACATAGCGGATGATTAGTTGAGTAATGTACCTCCTCACGCAGAAAAACACACCTGTCTTTTATGACATTTATTTTCATTTAGGAAAGGCTAAATGGATCCTCTTGGGAAATCCAATTATTTCCCCAAGCTACAGTATTATATAATTATGAAAAGACTAAATGGATACTCCTGGGAAAGCCTGTTATGTTTAAATGATATGGTATTATGTAATTAGTAATTAAATGAAGAACTGTTTTTTAGAAGCCCATTGGGCTGTCTGACTTCTGCAAATGTAATGCTGCTGCTCCTCTAACAACTCACATTCACCCCTTTACTACTGGTCATATTCAGGAAGGCTGTGCCCTTAATTGCTTAAGCTGTTTTTATTTTCTGTGCATAAATGGCTTTATCTCTAAAATGGTCTAACATATTTCTATGAAATTTTATGGGACCTTTCCTGGAACACCTACATACAAAATATCCTATGACTGTGCTTCTAGTTTTAAAGGCAAAAGAGCAGTTACATTTTGAATTTTAATAAAAAAAAAATCTCCTTTTAATGCCACTGTGATGGAAACCTGTTACTGATGATGCTTGAATCCCATCACTGCTAACCAAAATGAAATGGATGGCACCACCACCACCAATTGTCATGGGGCAACTGCCAATCTATATTACAGCTAGGTATGTGAAGGACTGGGTCTTTGGTCCTTGGATCTGCTCCACTGTCCCCATACATGTCTGACAGTTATCGGATAAATGGTCTCTCGTGTGTCATCACTGTTACCCAACAGGATAAAGTAAAGGAAACTGCACACAAACCTGATTCAGTAACCAATTTACCAAATGGAATTCGGCCCTAACAGCATAAAGGGACTATTTATTGCTGTCTTTGTTATAGGCTTCCAACATCCACACCCAGGCTAGGAATGCACACTGATATCATACGTAGCTGATTCTTTGGGCCAGCACCCCAGACCAGCGTCAACTGTCTTCTATTGCCTCTTATCCTGGGTAACAAATGATTATTTACAAACACACACACACACACACACACACACACACACACACACACACACACACACACACACACACACACACACACACACACACGCACAAACACTGAAAGGCTAGCAGAATTCTCCATTTCACCACCACTTTCTTATTATCATATTAGTACAGCCACTACTCTGAATATGGCCACAGACCAAGCACATCAACTACATGACAACCCCTGATTTAGTCAAATATAAATGACAAAAAATTATATTTTACTGGGAGTAGGCTCAAGTGCTCTAGCTAACTGGAGGTGGAAACATATATTTATTACCCTACAATACTTAATAATTATAATCCTCTTCTCAGATAATAAATAAGAAAAATACATAAAACAAATAATATATGCCTCTTAGAGAAGCTTAAAAGTGAATAAACAAAATTTTACTTAATATAGAAAATAGTACTGATTCATAGGTTCATAGGTTGGTACTAGGCTATCAGCCCTAGGGCCTATTGGCTATTTCTTCCCACATTATTTACTTTCCTGGACCCCAATCTATTCCAGAGTCTGGGAGTCTCTGGGTCAGGAACCTATCCCTCC
Source organism: Protopterus annectens (assembly GCF_019279795.1). NCBI lineage: Eukaryota > Metazoa > Chordata > Ceratodontiformes > Protopteridae > Protopterus > Protopterus annectens. The sequence goes on along the minus strand of NC_056725.1, from coordinate 1,734,717,037 downwards.
AGCATGTTTTGTTTATTGTGATGTGTAGCATGTCCAACAGCTCTGGGTTTGACATGGCCTTGTATGTTAAGCAGAGATCACCTCTGAGTAGATGATAATAATGGGTCTATGAGGGGGATGAGTAGTGGGACAATGACCTCCTTTTTTCTGGATGCAAAGCTGAGACCACTGTCCACCTGTGTCCCTAAGTCTCTTATCACACTTTCTGTGTTTAGTGTAATATGGTAATTCATGGATACATGTTTTAAAGGGATAACAATACATTTCTTGGCATTGAGCTTGAGCCCATCTGTTTCTGTAGCCCCCCTTTTGTAGAGTCCACACATTTTGGGGGATTCATAATGGCTCCCAGTTTGCAGTCATCTGCAAACTTTGTTTAGTGTTGACCTGTACTACTTGTCACTTGTCTGGAGCTGGTTGGAGTCGGCTACTTTTACAGTGTGGGTTCTATCAGTAAGCCATTTAGCAACCCATTGGGTGACATAGGGATTAATGCCCAACTTAGTAAGTTTATCTATGATTCCAGAGTGGGGATGGTGTCAGGCCTTGGCAAAGGTCTAGATAGGCTGTGTGGACCACCTTACCCTTGTCCATGGCTCTGGAGACTGAGTCAAAGAAGTCAATCAGGTTCAGGAGACAAGATCGCCCTTCACAAACCCAAACTGGGTGGGGTCCAGTGTTTGAAGGTTACCAATGTCTTTGTTTATAAGTTCCATGACCATGGCCTTGCAGATAAGGCTTGTCAGACTGATGGGACGGTAGTTTCCGGGATCCAAGGTGGATCCCAAACCTGAGGTGAGGCTATGATTAAACATGGCACTTAGGTGAGGTGCCAGTTCATATTGTAGTTCATGTAGTACACAGCCGGGATGTCATCTGGTCCCATGGATGCTGTATTCTTGGCTTTAGAGAGATTACTGGAATTTGGCAATCTTCGGTATTGAGATGGGCCATTTAGTGAAGTTGGCACTGAATCGATCGGATATTGGCAATATCCTTTGGATCAGTATATTTAATGCCATTCTGTTTAGATCTGAGCATTGCCATTTAGATTCTTGACATAGTTATAGAATGCTTTGTGGTTGTCTTTGGAATCTTTGGCAATTTTATTTTAGCTTTGGCGGATTTTATGTGGAATCTCAGTTTTTACTGAGGCCAGTAAGTTTTTGCATCCTGGGATTTTCCTCTTTTCTGCAAAAGTTTCCTCCTTTTGTTGTAAAGTTTGTTTATGCAGGGGACCACCAGATTGGCTTCCTTTTTGGATGAGAGCATTTTGGTTCTATTTGGGATGGCACGATTCATGCATGAGTGGATGACAGTGCCTTAGTGTAGGATTCAGCAGTTGAACTTTCAGTTCCGTCTGCATGGGTGTTATGAAGTTTGCCACTTCTGACTTGAGTAGCATGAAGTTGGCTTTGGAGAATGGTGGTTTCTTTACTGGGGGTGGGGTGGGATGTGGATGTTAAGGGTGATTAGCTTATGGTCAGACCTGACTATTGATTTCCCATGTTGGTAATGACCAGGTCTAGGATATTGGAGCCTGGATTAGTTGATCCAGGGCATTGGAATTTATGAATTTGGGTGGGGAAGCCTGGTGGTGTGAATATCCTTGGTGAATATTGACACTCCTCCACCTTTAGTGTTTCTGTTAAATATGCCATGCTCAAAACAATGTACAAAGAAAAAAACAACAGTCAGTTATACAGACTAAGAAAACCTCTACGTTTGTTAAAGAAATCAATCTGACTCTGACTTGAAGAGCATAGAATGTTTACTGTTCTAAGTTCCTAAATGATACAAGACAAAACTGCAGACAAAACTTACAAGGAAGTGGTCAACTCAATATATTTAGCAAGACCAGACTGATCCCTGGTATCACATTCAAATATGTATTCATTTCAGCTCACCACCTCTGTACAAAAAAACTCATGGTTCATCAGATTATACCATTTCCTTTGCTAATGAAAATTAGGAGTAATTAAATTGCATCAGATTATATTGTTTTATTAGTTTCTTTCCCACACAGACAAATAAGGAAACTGGTTCTTCCACATTTACAAACTAAAGACCACTAAAAGAATTTCATACTTGCATACTAATGATGGCATTTTCATCTCTATCAGTCTTTTTAAAGTACATGAAAAAATGCAATTTGTGTGGCCTGTGGCTTTCTTGTCTCCAAATCCCAGTGTGCTCAATAATATGCAAGCAATTAAGTCCTCCCTGAGAAACTGCAGAAAACTGCATTTTGCCTTCCAAATATGTTCCATTTATTCATTGCTTTCATTTCTTTTCATCTATTCCTAGAGAAAGGCTACAAAGTTTTATAAAGTTTCTTGCCACAGGAACCACATATATTGCTTATTAAACAGATCTGAAATATAGTTTGCAAAGTTGCCAACATTCTGAAACAAGAAAGAAAAAATACATCACATTGTAAATAATTTTTTCCTTAGCTAGGCACCCCTCTTCCAGCACAACTGCTTCAGCATTTAAAAAGAATGAAAATTTCACTTTATACTGAAATATGGTTTGTGATGTTCATAAACATTGCATGCTTAACCCTTTATGCCATCTGGACATTAGCAGGATTCATAAAAGAGAATTGTGCTGTCATACTGTGTATATGTGGTCCTTCCTCACAATTACTGGTGAGCTAGACTGCACATGCAACACAAAGAGAACCTCACATGCATTCGATACAATCTAACCTACACTGATTCATAATAATTTTGCATTTCAACCCCCGACATAGAACACTTAAACTTTTTTATCTTTACTGTCATATTATTAAATCTTTCAAATTTTCCTTGAATAAACCAAAAAGAACTAAACATGTGATGGCATGTTTTTCTTCTGTGTAACATATACCCAACAATATCAGTTGTTTTCTGTGAACAGAAATTCTTTGTATGTAACACTTTTTAAATATTTTTCAGTGTTCAGGGATTTTCTCAGTATTTGTCCCACTTTGAATGCCAACAAACCAAAAGTAAAGCAAATGATGGGCCACCACCATATAATGTGCTACAGAATTAGTGTTTTCCTGCAAGGGAAGACTGATTCATTCAGATTTTAAATGTCCTTATTTATGTTATTTATGTATTTCTTGTTATGGCAGAGAGAAATGATGGAAATTAAAAAAGGCATTGCTGGATTAGTCTATCTATCCAGTTAACAGATACATACATGCATAAATAAAAGTATGCACTTAAACCTGATATACATCAGATCATAAACTATAATAAGTTTCCATTAAAATTATTCAAAATAGTAATCTGAAGAGAATATGCAGTAAAATGATAAGTATACTGACAGTTCCACATAATACATCTTCCATGGTGTATATTAGCATATCACTGTGTTGTCCCATGGCCACAGTCATGGATAAGTGTGATGCTTAGAATTTACTGTTTCTTTGGAGGGGATTGTGATGTGAGGTTTGTCTGCATACTGAAGTGATGAAGGCATCAGATCGAGGCAAACTATGACTGAGGTGCTCATTTGATATCATTGTGTGCGGGTGTGGTGGAAGGGTTACAGAGTTTGGTACTGTGATCTGTACCTATAATAAGTACGGTCTATAACAGCATACTCAAATAAAAGTACTTCATATCTGTATCATCCCACCAAACTGCTCAGGTGAGTTATGCTGAAAATGATAAATGTTCTGGGCAGAGACTTCATCTTTACTTGCCTGAGGTGGTTTATGGATGGGCTGCCACACATTTCATGTTTACTGATAGCTATACTCCGCGTTTACAATATTTATGAATTGCAGTGTACTTCAGTCAAACTCATATGCTGCCTACTCCATACATAGACTATACATGAATGCAGAAGAGCATGCAGGTGTTCCACAAAAGTCCAAACATATTGTAAACTGCATATATTTGTGATATTTGCCATCTGCTATATACCAGCCCTAAATAACTGTGTATAATGTTTATGACTTCTCCTAATCTTTTTTTAAGTTTGATGACACAACACTATACATTTATGTTTTTGACAGCTTTCAAGTTTGCTACTCTGAAAAGAATTGATCGATACATTTCATGTTTTCTTTTAAAAACTTAGGTCAAATCACCTGGATCAACAGTATTATACAGCATGATACTGCCCCTGTTTTCACATACCTCCAATTTAATCTTCTTACTAAACTAGAACTCACTTACAACAAAACTGCACAATTTACTTCCAAACAACCTTACCACACTCATCACTGCTTAGCCCTAAAAAATCTGCAGTGGCTAGAATTTCACCACCAAATCCTAGTACCCCAGCTTTTCATGGCTCATTCAGTCTTACATGTACCATCTTCCTATCCCTCTCTCTCCACTCTCATCCAGCCTTATACTCCCAATCGCACCCTCCATAGCTCTCAACTGAACCTACTGCAAGTTTATAAGCTCAATAAAAATACTGGCAAAATACTCTGCAGCTATTCCATGGCAAATGCTTGGAATACATTACCACATAATGTTAGGTGTATCATTAACCCTAACACCTTCAAAATATCAATAAATGATTACCAGGTAAATCATGGTCATGTTTCTGTAATGACCCAACATACACTATCTTCCACTACTAAAAGACTGCTGTACTATCTGCTTTTACTACAGCAGTTCTCTCACTGACTTCCTACCTAGGGTTTTCCACCTGTATATACTCCAAATACCTATCTTTTATGCCTCTCTTTACTCTTTGCTAGCTTGTGTATACATTTTAATACTTATTTTTCTCTGCTCTTTGCTATCTTATGGTCTCTTACTGCATATATCTTCCTAAATCTGCTTGTAACTGTTGTATTTTATCTCTAACATACTTGTACATGCCCATTATGCTGTTTTGTCTCTGATTTTTTTTCTGATGTATTTGACATTATGTAGCGACGGCACAGTGGTGCAGTGGTAGTGTTGTCACCTCACAGCAAGAGGTTCTCCGGTTTGATTCTTGGCTGGAGTGCCTTCTGTGTAGAGTCTGCATGTCCTGCCGGCATTTGTGTGGGTTTCCTCTGGGTTCTCCTGTTTCCTTCCATGTTACAAAGACATGTATCTGGAGCATTTCTTCCCGGGCCTCTGCTGAAAATTGGCTTTGTTCCAAGTTGGACTTTACTGGTTAACAATTGGTAAATAAATAAATACATTTGTACTGTGTTTATTTTATATATAGTTTGTTCACCTATAACGACTGAGCAAGTTATTATTGTTAGTTCTTATATACACGTGTTTCTCTTGTAACAATTATCGATGTTATACAATGTTTAAGTACTGTACTATTGGGGCTTTTCTGCTTCGGTCTCTGCTCAAAAAGGGCTTTGCCTAGTCAGACTAACCCGGTTAACAAATGTCAAATAAATAAATAATAAATAATGTGTGAGCTAACAGCCCTAAGGCAAGGTTTACAAAAGCATCTTCAATAGGATGTCTGTCTACACTAGTAAAAACTGCTTTGGTTACAACATTTAAAATGACAGAAAATACACATTTTCTGAGAAATAATATTTTAGTTCTGGCGACATAAAATACTGATGATATTGCTCAGTATTTACTTAGTTTATCAGCCACAAAGATATGCCACATGCACATGCCTGTTATGAACTGAATGGCAAAAACTGAGCAGTTTAATAGACAGATGAGTCTACTGGTGTTGCCTACAAATTTAGGACCTTATTTCTAAAAATGTTGGAAATGTTCAAACACACTTCTGAAAAAGCTACAAAATGCAACTAGCTAGTGATTTCAATTATACAGACATAGAGACAACTTCACCTTCATACAATGTGTCTTAGTGTATATAACTTTACATTGAGAAGTTAGCATAAATCCAGTCAGAAAAAAATCACTATTCTGTATATATATATATATATATATATATATATATATATATATATATATTAAGACTAAGAAATGAACTTCGTGACAATAAAAGCATTCAATAAAATAGTAAATAACACCAACAACTCTTGTAGAACTTTAGCGCTTTCGTCTTATTTATTATCAAGACTTCTTCAGAAAGACATGTTTCATAAGTATGAGCAACCATTTTCACTTCCTTTATACAGATTAGTTCTAGCAGGCCATTTAAATTAACAACAGTTCCTTTCCAATAGAAAAGTGTGAACAAGCAGGGTGCTGTGTGCATTTTCATTAACATTACAATTGCAGTTACATAAGGCAAATTGGTCAGACAGTAATAGACTTGTGGTGCCTAGGAACAAGTTTCTGAGGTAAAAACCTTCCTTGATGAAAACCTCGTCCTTAAAAATGAGTCTGGATAACCGGATGAATTGTCCTTTTACAATATTCTTTTTCATGAAATGGGGATGCTGGCTGCTGAACTCTAGATAGTTATTCTGGAAAGTGGGCTTGCGGTAGATGTTGGAGTCAAACTGTCCATTTTCCGGGTCTATAGTGAGGTGGATATCCAGGAATTGAGTGGTGGTTCCGATATGTCCTACCGTGAGGGTCAGGAAGTCCAGACTCTGGAAAAGGGTTTCCAGAAAATTGCTCAGAGAAAGTCTGTCCCCCTTCCAGACAAAAAAGACGTCATCAATATAACGCCTGTACATTATGGTGTTGTTGAACCCGGGTAGAAACTTGTTCCTAGAAAGAAAATACCCAGAGTATCTAGTGGACAACCTGTTCCAAGAGATCATACAGCACAGACACTCCAGGTACCCACCAATCCTGGAAAAGGGATTCACAGCAAGGGCACAGAACGGACCGAACAAAAAGGACTGGGTGTCAAGTTTTCCCCTTCCAATTTCCACCGATATGTTTGGAATTAGAGGGGTCCTCACCAACAATTGGGACATCTTGGGAGGAGAAAAAGGTCTGACAAAGTTACTTGGGACATCCCCAAACTTCTGTTTCAAACAAACCTCTTCTTTTTGGGTGTGCTGCTCGAGAGGAATAAAAGCCCATCCCCACAGAGCGAAGTATCGACAGAACCTGGAATGTCTGACTGCAAGTGTGTTGCCTGTGTACACATCTGAAAAAGCAACAATGTCACCTTCCGCACTGCAACAGAACTGTCGGTCTACATGACCACTATGACTGCAACACAAAAATGTAATCTACTGTGCTTTCTGAACACTGTGGGAATTTCTATATCGGCAAAGCGAACAGGAAGCTGAGTTAAAGAACACACTGCAGCAATACACAAACAGGACAGTTTGAATGCCTTGGCTAAACACAGTACTATTTGCTCAAACTTCACAGGATTCAAATTCACAGTGCTGGAAAAAATAACAGAATTTGTAGGGGACATGGACACATTCCTGCAAGTCCGGGAATTAAAATGGCAGATAGAACTGAGAGCTGATGTCTATCCAGGTCTCAACGAGACACTGAACATTAAATGTGCACTTAAATGGTATAGAGATTGAAATGTGATAGGGTTTGAAGAACTGTGCAAGAGGGTTTGAAGAATTGTGCAAGTAATGTGTTTATGGATTTACAACTGTGCAAGTGAATATAATGTGTTTCCTCTCTCTCTCTCTCTCTCTCTGACTTTTGACTCCCCCATAAGTCCTGCACACATGCTCCCACTCTCTCTCTGACTTTTGACTCCCCCCACACACACACTCCCTCCCAATCTTTAGCGCCCCCCCCCCCCCCCCAACTATACCCCTCCACATTTTTTTCCCAGCCATTCAGGGGTGATACCATCCAAACCAGCCTGGTACCATCTGCACTGACAGTCTTCTGGGGACACTGTTATTCATAGCCTTTGTCATGGGCGGCCCCCTAACAGCCCCCTCAAGTCCACACGCATTCCTCCCACTCCCCATCGGCATACCCACACACATTTCTCTACACACACACGCATAGTAGGACTCTCTACTGACTCCTCACCTTCCTCCCTCGTTCCTTCTTTACTTTTTGGAGACAAAAACTCATAAGTTTACGTGTTTATATTAGAATCATCACAGCATGACTGTCATCTTTTTTTTTTTTTTTTTTTTTTTTTTTTTTTTTTTTTTTTTTTTTTTTTTTTTTTTTTTTTTTCCTTTTTGCACTTTTGCACCTTTTTTTTTTTTTTTTTTTTTGCTTTCCCTTTTTGATCCCTTTTATCCCTTATCCTTTTTTTTTTTAGTATGCGCACCACAAGGCTATTACTGTCTGACCAATTTGCTATGTAACTGCAATTGTAATGTTAATGAAATGCACACAGCACCACTTGTTCACACACTTTTTTCTATTGGAAAGGAACTGTTGTTAATTTAAATGGCCTGCTAGAACTAATCTGTATAAAGGAAGTGAAAATGGTTCCTCATACTTATGCAACCTGTCTTTCTCTAGAAGTCATGATAATAAATTAGATGAAAGCGCTTAAGTTCTACAAGAGTTGTTGGTGTTATTTACTATTTTATTGAATGCTTTTATTGTCGTTCATTTCTTAGTTAAAATTTCTTCTCTTCGTTCAATTTTTGAGTGCGGTTAATTTTAGTTATAAGTCTTAACTCCAGCGTGACAGTATGGCAGGAAACATAGCACCCAACTCAGGCTCTAGTAGCCAACTGAAGACAGAAGCAACCAGGAGCAGTACACCAATTGATCCAACAACAGTTCTTACAAAATTATTGGAAGGAATTCGTTTGGTGCAGGATCTCTTCCAGGACCTAAACAGCAGACCTTTATCACCTACAAATGAAAGGATCACCAGGGACCGCACTGAACCCCCGGACCACTCTGGACCCAGGGCCACAATTAACAACACAACTGGGACAGAAATAAGGACCACACAGGCTCTTGACCTGATACTCCGCACGCGGAAATTAATCCCCTTCCGTTGCCGGTCCAGAATACAACAGCACAACTGGAGTACAGTCAAAACAGAGGGTCTCACAGAGCCAGATCTCTAATTACCAGATTCGAGACTGATTAAAACCTACAAAACCTGGAGCATGACAACTTCTATCTGGAAAGGTGTTTAGAACTGGATATAGTCCCACAGGGTCTCAGGTGTAACAAATTTCCTAACAGGACTACTCCAAACTCTCAGCTTCACAAAGAACTGGTCAAAATATATAATGACTCTGGGCTAGCAGCTATCAAAGCACTCATCCAAAGTAATACTGAGAGTATGGCCACCTACAAGTCTCAAATAGATGATCTGCAAACACACATCCTGCAGGATCCCACATTTATTGACTTGGAAATGTGGGACAATGTACCATACAAAATTACTAGACATGTGGTGGCACTGATTGAGCCAAGAAAGGCAAATTGCTTAGGGACATTAAACAATATGAGGAAGGAAAAGCATACCCCGACAGGGCCCACCGCTCCTTACACACACGGAGAAGGCCAGACAGATATCCCACAAACAATCCGTTGTCCACAACTGAACTAAGGCCTACGACAGAATTACAAGAACCCACAAATGGACCCAATACACCAGAGGTGGATAGACTCCTCATCACATCCAGCCCACTAGCAGGGAGTAGTTCCCAGATGATGGTACATACTCCTGCTAGGGGCAATACACCAAGACCAGAAATGCCTCTCCAGAATCAGCCGACACAGAGATCCAGACACCAGTGAACGTGGCCACCATGACAACAACGAGGACAACAACAATACAAACTTGGGACACTGGGACAGTGCGATCAATCAAGAAAGGGTTTATCAGACCCCACAAATCAACGACCAGTCTTCCAACAACAGCACAAGTAGCAACAACAATGTTTTTATCTTCAGCAGGACTCAACCCAGAACACAGACTTATATACAGGTTCAGAACCTGGGGGTAATGTAAGAGCTGGAAACACCAACAAACAACATTGAGGAAGGGGGGGGAACAACAATCACAGGGGAAGAAGAAGGAGGAACGGATACAGTACTAGTATTACTGGGGTGGACCACCCTGATCACCCTCCCCATTCACTGATACCAGCACCTGATAGCACTGACTCAGGGTCTCCAGCAGGGGGGGTGATATCTTTAACCTCACCACACGATTTCCTCGAAAAGCCATCATAAAGGTACTGAGAAAGGCTTTTCTTTCATCCCCGAGAGAGCCAACACGGCGATGATGTTCTCCTGGACCTCAAGTGCCTGAGAAAAAGTTAACTAAAAAAATTATATACACAATATGAAGAGGAAGAAGAAGAGGAAAGCTCGGGAAGATAACAACAGACCCCTTACCATGAAGAGCCTGTACCTCCTGCACTCTCAACACACTGAGCCTCTTTGCAGGGATATCAGGAAACTCCTTTCTGATAAGCCCTCAGCAAAGTGGCACAACCTGAACAGGGAAGAAAGACAGGCTTGGAAGGAACTGAGTCAGGACAAATCCCTACGGATCATGAAGGCTGACAAGGGATCCGGGATAGTAGTGATGGAGCAGGAGAGATATATCCAAACACTTGAAGCATCCCTCATGAATAACCAGTTCTACAGAAAGGTCAACATCAACCAGGTACAACAGAACTTTAAAAAAATTGACAACCTACTGTTGGAACTGTACCTCAGGGATGAGATCTCTCAAGACGAAAAAGACTTCATGCAGGTCATGACACCCAGCCTTGGAAAATTTTTCGGAATCCCCAAGGTTCACAAGAACCCTGAAAATCCACCTTTCTGCCATGTGGTATCGAACCGAAGGACAAAAACAGAAAAGATTTCACAATACGTGGACCACATCCTTAACCCCATTGTACAGAATGGCAAATACTACATCAAGGACTCCTGGGCTTTTCTAAATGACATCTTCAAACTAACGCTGGATGGAGGGGAATATTTACTGGTCACCCTAGATGTAGAAGCACTCTACACAAACATCCCCCACGCCAAAGGACTGACCCTCACCAGACAGTACCTGAACAGGCACTCCAACCTAAGCGGGACTAAGATTAATACTGTATGCAGGTTAACAGAAGCAGTATTAAGAAAGAACTACTTTCAATTCAGCGGGAAGATTTACCACCAACAGAATAGCCATGGGGTCCAAAATGGCCCCAGCAGATGCAAACTTAGTCCTCAGTGCCTGGGAAATGGATAAGGTTGAATCACTACCGGGTTCAACAACACCATAATGTACAGGCGTTATATTGATGGTCTTTTTTTGTCTGGAAGGGGACAGACTTTCTCTGAGCAATTTTCTGAAACCCTTTTCCAGAGTCTGGACTTCCCTGACCCTCACGGGGGGGACATATCGAACCACCACTCAATTCCTGGATATCCACCTCACTATACCCCGAAAAATGGGACAGTGACTCTCACATCTATACATAAGGCCACTTTCCGAATAACTATCTAGAGTTCAGCAGCCAGCATCCCCATTTCATGAAAAGAATATTGTAAAAGGACAATTCATCCGGTTATCCAGACTCATTTTAAGGGACTAGGTTTTCATCAAGGAAGGTTTTACCTCAGAAACTTGTTCCTAGAAAGAAAATACCCAGAGTATCTAGTGGACAACCTGTTCCAAGAGATCATACAGCACAGACACTCCAGGTACCCACCAATCCTGGAAAAGGGATTCACAGCAAGGGCACAGAACGGGCCAACAAAAGGACTGGGTGTCAAGTTTCCCCTTCCAATTTCCACCGATATGTTTGGAATTAGAGGGTCCTCACCAACAATTGGGACATCTTGGGAGGAGAAAAAGGTCTGACAAAGTTACTTGGGACATCCCCAAACTTCTGTTTCAAACGAACCTCTTCTTTTGGTGGTGGTGTTCGAGGAGGAATAAAGCCCATCCCTGAGCGCGTGATCGACAGAACCTGGAATGTCTGGCGGCAAGTGTGTTGTGTGTTTGCCATACACGAGAAAAAAAAACCGTCACCTTCCCTGACTACAACAGAACTGTCGGTCTACATGACCACTATGACTGCAACACAAAAATGTAGTCTACTGTGCTTCTGCTAACACTGTGGGAATTTCTATATGGCAAAGCGAACAGGAAGCTGAGTAGCGTATTAAAGAACACACTGCAGCAATACACAAACAGGACAGTTTGAATGCCTTGGCTAAACACAGTACTATTTGCCCAAACTTCACAGGATTCAAATTCACAGTGCTGGAAAAATAACAGAATTTGTAGGGGACATGGACACATTCCTGCAAGTCCGGGAATTAAAATGGCAGATAGAACTGAGAGCTGATGTCTATCCAGGTCTCAACGAGACACTGAACATTAAATGTGCACTTAAATGGTATAGAGATTGAAATGTGATAGGGTTTGAAGAACTGTGCAAGAGGGTTTGAAGAATTGTGCAAGTAGATTTAATGTGTTTATGGATTTACAACTGTGCAAGTGAATATAATGCTCTCTCTCTCTCTCTCTGACTTTTGACTCCCCATACCCCCTGCACACATGCTCCCTCTCTCTCTGACTTTGACTCCCCATACCCCTACACACATGCTCCCAATCACCCCCCCCCGCCCCCCCCCCCCCAACTATACCCCCCGGTCTCACATTTTCACGCAGCCATTCAAGGGTGATACCATCCAAACCAGCCCACGGGTGGTACCATCTGCACTGACAGTCTTCTGGGGACACTGTTATTCATAGGCTCCTTGTCATGGGCGGCCCCTGACAGCCCTCAAGTCCACACCGCATTCCTCCCACTCCCCATCAGGTGGCATACCCACACATTTCTCTACACACACACAGATGCCAAAGCATAGTAGGACTCTCTACCTGACTCCTCCACCTTCCTTCCTCCTCTCTTTTTTACTTTTGGAGGCAAACACTCATAAGTTACGTGTTTATATTAGAATCATCACAGCATGACTGTCATCTTTCCCCTGGTGCCCCCAACCTTTTTTTTTTTTTCCCTTTTTGCACACAGTCCCCCTTTTTTGCATACAATCCCTTTTTTTGCACACAATCCCTCTTTGCACACAATCCCTTTTTGCACACAATCCCTTTTTGCACTATCCTTTTTAGTATGCACACGGCACCACAAGGCTATTACTGTCTGACCAATTTGCCTTATGTAACTGCAATTGTAATGTTAATGAAAATGCACACAGCACCCTGCTTGTTCACACTTTTCTATTGGAAAGGAACTGTTGTTAATTTAAATGGCCTGCTAGAACTAATCTGTATAAAGGAAGTGAAAATGGTTGCTCATACTTATGAAACATGTCTTTCTGAAGAAGTCTTGATAATAAATAAGACGAAAGCGCTAAAGTTCTACAAGAGTTGCTGGTGTTATTTACTATTTTATTGAATGCTTTTATTGTCACAAAGTTCATTTCTTAGTTAAAATTTCTTCTCTTCGCTCAATTTTTTTGAGTGCGGTTAATTATATACATATATATATATATATATAGGGTTGCCACCTTTTCAAATGGCCAAAGTGGGACATTTTTGGTACAAACATCAGATTTTACAGGCCGACACATACCCAAGGTCAGTACAAAGGATAGAACTTAACTTTTTTGCCTAAATATAAGCTTATTCTTGTAACATTTTAATTGCTTATTCTGTTTCTTATAACATTTAGGTATTTTAGATACAGAATAACTGTTTTATACAACTATAACATAAAATATAGGAAATAATTTTGTCCTAAAATCTCAGGACATTTGCCATTTTTACAATTTTTTGTCAGGACACAACTGCCCAAAGAGGGACTGTCCCTCGCAAAGTGGGACAGGTGGTAACCCTATATATATATATATATGACAATTATGTTGAATGAAATATCACCTCTCAACCAGATATATTCTGATATGTACTTCATTCATCACCCTCAATATAAGTCATATACACCACCAAAATGGAAAGGGAGTATAATGCAATATAGCAGACTGTGACAGCAAAATACTTATATAACCCAATATTCAGCATCTATGTGTTATCTGTGTATTATGGCCATGTTTTAATTTCCCTGTGACATTTTTTCTTAAAACATATAGATACTGTTACTTGGACTGTACAAAATTTACCAAGACTGCCATTTAATTCTTAAGTAGCTAAATGCAGCTCAATACTGAAATTATCTCAACCATATTAATATGATCAGTAGAGGGAGTTTTGGTAGAGCTATCTTTCCAATGGCAGACAAGGTCTCCATTCCGGAGAAATTGCATATACAAGATTTTTATTTCTAATGTAATATCTACTCTAAGATGTGTACTGCATTCCTCACACTAAAAGGAAGTAATATACCAATCTCATAATGGAAACAGAGTATAATGCTACTTGTCAGAAGAAAAGCTTGCAAAACCTTGCATTTGGTGCTTGTATACAACTGGCCATATCACAATCATCCTTTGAAAATTGTTAGCAAAAAGACTGAGAATTACAGTTATACATTCAGGTGTAAAACACACCAGAGACTGCCATTCCACCCTTAAGAACATAGACATAGCTCATTAATTAATCTAACTCAGCCATACTGGTATGGTTAGTACAAGCTGTTTTAATGCTGGCATATTTTCAGTGAATGAAAATGTAATTATTATCAAGAAAGATATATGATTTTTGCATCTGAAGTAATGTAAACCCAATACAGATATAATCTGAAAATGTATTACATTCCCTGTCCTGAAAAGTTCTGGAAAGAACTGAAACACCTGTAAATCTTAATTCATTGCATATATGTAACAGATCCAGTAAAGGCAGTACCTTAATTTCTCTTTGACACTTTTTCTTAAAACATTTAGATAATGTTACTTGGTCTCTACAGGACTGACATTTAGTTCTTGGGTAAGCAAATGCAACTCAATGCTGGAATTGCCCCCAAGCATGTTAATGTGATTAGTGGACAGAACTTTGGTAGACCTCACTCTACCTACTTTAAATAGGTTGGTGCATGTGCAAAAATGGTGGCATATGGTAGTCTAGCATGCTATTACTTCTACTGATAGCTACTTTTTTACTTATATTCTGAGTTTCAAGACTACTGTATAAGGGATGACACATGATAGTGGACTTGCTTATCTAGACTTTAGTCATCTGAGTTATTTCAGTTGTTCTGGACAGTGCTTTGAGATTGCATTGTTTTTACTCTGCCTTATTCAGCAAATGGAACATTTCCTCCCACGTTACAAAGACATACATCTAGAAAATTTCTCCCCAGGCCTCTGCTGAAAATTGGCTTTGTTCCAAGTCAGACTTTCCCAGTAAACAAATGTTAAATAAATAAAAAATAAAAATTGAGAGTATTAAGAGAAATGGATAGTGTTATTGTTTTTTTCCCTGGATATTTGCTGAGAGAACTGCAGACACAGCTGGAGAGAATCACTGTTTTCTTCCCTTTTTCATATTGTTGAAGACTGTTACTGCTTTCCCAGAAGTTTGTTGAGTGAACTGCTTGGAATTCAGATTATTTCAGGGTGTTTTATACACTGAGGCATCAGAGATTTGAAAGACTTTAATACCATTATTTAGCAATTGTGGATGTTACTGATGGCAACAACCTGTTGAGACTTTGTTGTTACCTTAGCTGTAACCAGTGTTTTAAATTCTTTGCACAGTTTGCTTATTTGCAACATAGTTAAAAGGCAATGTTTTCCCTCATGCAGTAGTTTATTATGTAATAATTTGTGACAAGCTTTCATCCTTTTATTTTTCTCAACTATGTAGTATTAATATTTATGTGGACAGTTCATGCTTTCATCTTTTTACTTTTTTGCAGATTTGTTGGATTATGGGTTATGCAGACCTCTTTAAGTTAATACTAATTTTAAGTTAAAACTTGACAAGATTTTTAGGTCAGTGTTTTACGGACTGTGAGATATGTTGCTAAGTCAGTAAAAGTGAATGTGCTTTGACTGATTTCTGTTTCACTGAGTTTTTCTTTTATTTTGTTGTACTGCTTTACTTAAAATATTTGTAATTTACTAGCATTTTTGTTTTTGTAATATGAACTCTATTTTATTGGGATATTCCCATACATTTACTCTTTGCTTCTTCTTTTTGTAGAGAACTTAGAGCTCACACTTTACAATAAAGTTGAAGCCAAAGTACTTCTGGTGCAATATAGATGGGGCAATACAAGTGGTCTATTACTTTAAATTACTTTTTATCATGTGTGGTTAGATAACCACATTTGCTCTAATGATATTCTTCAGTACATTTTACCAGTAATCTCTCTGGTAATAAGGAAAGTTTATGATGTTTTTGATCAAAGGTATAAGTTTTCTTACAGATGTATAAGTAATATTGCAGTTTACTCATTTTCATTACAGTGGGCTGGAGTGTGTGAGCTGATGGTGCATTATTAGTATATTTTTTCATTTTTCTACTGTAGTGCAACTGTGGAATTGTTATATATAAGTTGGAGGAGGTGCAGGGGGCATGCTGTCTGCAAAAAATATATATTTTTCTATTATTTTATTGGTTTTTTTTATTTTTATTTTTTAGTTGTGCTGGGTTAGATGAATTGGTCATTCTGTGCATACTGCTTATTCCAAACTCCCAAGGCTTTTGACACTATCCTCATAATAGTATTATTGAAAAATTAGATAAGTTTAATGTAAATCCATACACTGTCTGCTGAATTTCAAACTAACAGTTTCCAAGTTGTAAAAATTGCTGGTTCCCTCACCAAATACACAGGGATCAGTTATGGGCTCTCTCTCCTTTTTAGCATATATTTTTCAGATATCCAACTCAATACCCTAGAAGTATGGTTGACCAAAATTGTTGATGACTGCAAACTGTGCACTGTTATCTGCTCATCCACTGATGGAAAACAGCTCCAGCAAGGGCTGGAATATGCACATACATGGTGTATTAAAAGTACAACATAGCAGTGTTTGGCAAAAAGGTTGCGCCCACCTCATGTGTTATAAGTGGCACTTCTGGTCATATAGAATAGTTTTAAGAGATCTAGGTACTTATGTGGATAACTCCCTCTCTCTCATTCAATCATCATGTTTACACCACAGTTAGGAAATCCTTCCGTCTGATCCAGTTAATTTCTAAGGGAATATCTTCAAGATCCAAAGAGGTCATCTTACCACTGTACTTTTCCCTTATCAGACCCATCACTGAATACAATGTCCATTTTGGTATGTACAAATCCAAGTTCAACTTAAAAGGCCCACACACTTCTAACCAAAAAAAATTTAAAGGACTTAAACCCTTCGACTACCTTGATAGTTCAGCATGATTCCCCTTATACTTAGTAGCCTGCAGTTGCTGAGAATTGAAATGTATCTCACTTTATGACCCATGAAAGACCCAGACCTATCTGACCTCCTGTTTCTTCATAACAACCACTGACTCCACAAACACCTACACTATGGGCCTAAATCTACTCCAATAAATAAGCAAGACTCACTGGAGAATTTGGTTCCTACCTCAATGTATTCCTACCCTTTGGAAGATGTTACTACTACAGGTCAAACTAAGTACTTCTTTGACTACCTTTAAGGCTAGTCTTGATTAATAGATGGGTAGACACAAATTTACACCAGGATTATCATGTACAGCCCTGTTCAGTTTGGGCACAGAATGCTATTAAGTGCTTGAAATGGTGGTAATAACTTGAATGTATATGGCTAGCCATCTTATAGTCCCCTCTGATCACTTATCTACTATGTTCCCATCCCATGTTCCTAACCATGTTTAGACCAGTGTTTAGATATTTTGTCTTTTACATCAAATTACATACACACACACACACACACACACACACACACACACACACACACACACACACACACACACGTATATGTGTGTGTATATATATATATATATATATATATATATATATATATATATATATATAGATATATATATATATATATATATATATGTGTGTGTGTGTGTGTGTGTGTGCGTGCGTGTGTGTGTGTAGATATAGATATATATATATATATATATATATATATATATATATTCTCCCCACAGGACTAAGTCTGATAGCTCTTCTACCTGCACTTAATTGTCTCATTCATTATGCAGCAAGAGCTGGGGACTCCCCAGGTGAAGTAAGAGCCCTACAGCCCATTTGTTCCTGCCCCAGAATTCTGCATCAGCTCAGCCATTCTACAGCAACAATCAGGTGGTAGGAATAAGGTCGTCTTCTCCAGTGGATCACCCCCTCCCAAGAGGTGGCTTTTCCAAGATCTGCTATAACTGCCCCCTGAAGGGAAGCACGTCTCAACTTGTTGAATTCCTCTTGGCTCATCTGCCAACCATTTTCTTCTCTCCTAGCTTAACTCTATTGGTCCTTTTCCTCCAATCAAGTCACGCCCTCTATCAGACAATCCAGGTTCATATATTAATGACAGGTTAATCCTTGGCATATTCTCTATTCTCTTTAGATCTGTTCCCCTCCCTCAGCCTTCAGGATTGATACCCTTAAATTCTGAAATGACTGAATATAAGCAGTGCCTTTTGTATGTACAAAACAGATTTGATGAAGTCCTCCACATACAGTGAGAGCCCTCAACACTTGGGAATAAAAATAAGTTTCTTTTCTACAGGAAGAACTGCCTTCATGTGTGATCTTTGGATTTACTGAAATGAACTTTGATACTAGCATGCATGAAATACGAAATTCTTATTTAAAAGTTAAGAAATACTTGGGATTGCCAAAGTTGTACCTTTAAGTGTTTTTTTTCTGACTCAGAGGTTTGATGTTTCAAGTTCACAACTAGAAATCCAGGACACCTGGACAACTAGTTCCTTTATTTAGTTTAATAACATAAAGAAAGAGGTGGATCCACAGGCAAACAGACAGAAAGGGCTGACAAAGGAGTTTTTATAGAAGAATATGCCAGTCCACAGTTGAGCAGCTCACACAACCATGTAAGAAATTTCCTTTCCTTTCCTTTCCTGTCCTGTCTTATGACATCAAACTGAAAACCTTTTTCTACATGGAAATGTAATATTTTCTTGTGGAAGGCTTGTTAGCCTCCTATAAAACCAGTACCAAAAGCCTATCATTCATGTAGTCAGTTTTAGAGTTTGCAAATTTGAATGAATGACAGAGGCCTTTACTTGTGTAAGTCAATCCTATGCAGCAGCTTGTGGCAACTGCCCTCAGCTAGATGGAAGGGAAGAGAGAACCACATTTGTTTGGGCCAAAAGAGGGTTACCAACACATCTTTGGATTTGTCTTTCTTGATTTTCAGAAGTACGTTTGGAATATGGGGAAAGGAGTAAATGCATAAAGTAATTTCCCTTTCCAAGAGATGTCCATTCTCCATTCTCCGTTGCTTCTAAGGACAGGTGTGTTGGGTATCAATCTCTCATGCTTTCATAGCTAACTTGAAGCGATTATAGGATTTTGTTACTCTTTCTTTGCAGATGTACCACACGGTTATGGTGCTGTCTATAATGACTGAAAGGATACCTGGAGACAATTGGTGATGAAGAGATTGAAGGTCTAGGATCAGGACTTTCAATGATTTGCTCTTGTCCTGTTGGACTTCTGAGCTCATAAATCATGGTTCCCAGGCTAGGTCTGAAGTATTTGTGGAGACGTCCTGATGGGAAGAGGGAACCAGAAAAGACACTCCTCATTTGTATGATATCTGGTTGATCCGCCAAAGAATTTTTTTCTTCAGGTAGGGCAAGATAGGCACTGGGAAGTTGGGAGGGTGAGAGTGTTTTTCCAGACAGACCTGATATAGTACTGAATCTGCTTCATGAGGAGAAGTAATATGGACATGGGAAAGAAAAAGAGATTTAATATGGTGTAATATTTATGCAAATGAGAAAGCAAAACTAATCAATAAAAAAGAGCAGCACCAAAGATATCTAAAGAGAAATATGGCAAATGAATCTGGACATGAAAAACTTTACAATTCAAAAAATAAGAAGACAAACAGGAAAAGCAGAAAAGAAGATCAGTAATGAAGAAGTTAAAGAAATAGAAACTGAGGTCATGGAGTATCTGCAAAGTGAAGGATTTAGTGCAGAAAAATCTAAATCAGAAAATACCACAGCAGGATAGAGCAATGGACATCCAAATTAAGGAGAAACCAGTGGAATGGGAAAAAACAGGTCAATGCCATATGAAGATATTTTGAAGCCGTTCACAGGAAACAAGTATAAACGTTTACATGAAGCTGGACACCAAGGAAAGGAACAGAAAACTGTGGCAAATCTGACCAGCGTTGAGGAGTGATAGGCCAGTGAGTTCCCATATTTTTATTTAAAGTACAAATTTTAATAAAAACAGTTACAACAAGCATATTATATGCACATCATAAAAAAATGAGAGTAAAAAACAATATATATATATATATATATATATATTTTTATAGGAAAATTATATGCAAATTGAGAGTGAATATATAAGGGGGTTAAGTTTTTATGATGATAGGATTTGTCTGATGGCATAGAGTGATTAGTCAGGATTAATGCAGGGGGGAGGTTGATGAGGGGAGAGGTGAAAAAGGATTATTTTTTGAAGAGAGAGAGGTAGGGTAGTCATGATGAAAAGAGGTCTTGGAGTTCAATGTTTTCCAACAGTGTTGGAAAAGAGGGGATCCTTTGTTGTTTGATTTATCAATATTTACATTCAACAGGTGAGTGTTAGAGGGAATCACCATTTTTAAGTTAGGGGGATATGGATCAGGAGATTTAGTTTTTGTTGTTTGAGTAGTCAATTTGTTTGCAATTAGATATTGATAGATTAATTGATATAGTCTTGAGTTGGGAAAGATAAGCCATTTTATGGGTAATAGTTTGGAAATTTGTCAGGTTGATTGAAATTTGATGGGCATGTAATGAAATTTTGCTTTTAATGAAATGCAAGATTTTGAGACTATTTTTTGTAAAGTTTGGTTGGGATACAATGGGGAGTTATATTGTGTTAGATCTGTTTGTAAGCAATAGTAATAGGGAGGAGGAAGGTTTTTAAAGGGAGAGTAAGGTAGAGAGAGGAGAGAGGAGATTTTTATTGAGATAAGGTGGGTAGGGGTGTAATTAAGTTAGGAGTTTATTGGGAAGGAGTGTTTAGGTAGAAGTAGTTAATAGTTTAGTGTTAGTATTTGTTATTTTATATTTGTTATTGTATAGTCTATAAGGTTCTTATCTATGGAGGGTTATAATTTGGAGGGTGTAGGGAAAGTCTATTTTGGTGTGGAGATTTTTATTCTAAAGGAGGAGGAAATATATTTAGGAGATGTGTAGGAGGGTGAGTTTGGGAAATGGGTGGTTGTGGGAGAGTGTGAAGACAGCATTATTGAGGAAGGAAATTTATGCATATGGAATGGTGTAAGTTAGAGTACTGTTGTGGAAAGGCAAATAGTGGAATCATCATATTATTGGGATATGAAAACGTAGAACAGGCGGCTGTAAAGTCGTGATAAACAAAAGAAAAGAAAGGACCTAATGGGGACCCCTAGGAGAACCTTAGAGGTACAATGGTAACAGGAAGAGTTGGTAGTAAAGAGTGATGTAGGAATGCTTGGTGTCGGTGGATTAAACAGGATTTTGGGGGTGGTGTGTAGTGACCATAGAGGTGAGGAAAGTGTGTTGTGGTTTTGATGATTATTTGCTGGTTGTGGTAAAGGAGGAAGAGCTGATGGTGTAGTGTGAGGTGGAGAGGAGGGCAGTGTAGTAGGTATTGAAAGGTGTGGGTGTACTGAGGGTATGTCTGGTGTAGGAACTTGTATTGGGGTTGGTCCAGAAAGTTGCTTAAGAGGAGATGCTTTAGCAATTTTTTTTAGATTCAGAGTAGGGTGAGTACATTTCCCACGATTTTTGTTTGAGGAGAGAGTAGTTTGGGAAGGGCTTAGAAAGAGGATGATTTTAGATTTTGGGATTCTGTGGGATATGATGATATAGATAATTCAGTGGACAGTATGGCGTGATGGTTCTGTGATGAACTGTCTTGAAATTGTGGAAGAGAACTGAGTGAGTAAGGGGTGCCAGTTGAGGTGGAGTGTTTGCAGAGTGGGTCAGCAGAGGGGGTAGGGAATTTGTAAGGGAGGAATAGATAAGCTGAGGTGGCTTTAAGTGGAGATTGGATGTAACTGGCATGTCATTGAGTCTGATTGACTAATGTCTGTGTCATTGGCTTCAAGAAATAATTGTGTGTGCGTTGGCAATTTAGTTGTTGTGAATTTAGTGTGTTGGTGGTTGTTAGTTGGTCATTTATATTTTAATAGTATTTTTGTTAGTTTTGGAGTTAGAATTTTGAGTTTTTTGAGATTGTTTTTTTTTTTTTGTGTGGTTTTTTTTTCTTTTTAGTTGATTTTGTAGGTTTTGTTTTTTCTTATGGAATTTTGGTTTCTTTGTAGAGCAGGATTTGTTCCAGATCTTGTTTCTGAGTTGGTTTTCTTTTTTGTCTTGCCAGATTCATGGGGCAGATTTTTTTTTTCTTATTGAGTCTTTGTTGAGAGGTATTGGTTTTATATAGTTTTTTATCTTGGGCTAAGATAGTGGGGAGTAGGAGGGTATTTAGCGTTAAATGATCTACAAGGGTTAAAATTATCTACAGTTTCAAATTCAGGTTCTTTAAGGGTGATGAGTTATTTTCAGTTTAAGTGGGTAAGGGTTTTTTTTTGGGCCTGGAGTTTGTTAGAAGAGTGTTGGGTAGAAGTTGTAGTTGGTCTTTTTAGTTTGTTATAATGGTGATATCTTATTGGTTCAAGGGATGATTAGGATTATAGGATTATGGGGTTGATTGTTTATAGTATGTGGGGCTGATGAGTGGTTTATTGTTTGCTGATTTTATTAATGTGGTTGGTGTTATTTTGTTGGGTAAACCCATAAAAGTTAATGGTGCTGCACAGTAGTTGTTTGTATTTCTTAGCTTGTTGTTCAGTTTTGGAGTGCCTAAGATGAATGTTTCTGGTGGAATTGTTATTTCTAGGGGGATATTATTCATTATATATGGTGATATTTGACTGAGTTGGGTTTCAAGAGTCATATGATAGTTTGACTGAGTTAGATTTTGAGTGGGATTTTTGGAAAGTTTGGGTTTAAAGTGGGCTAGGATTAGAGAAAGGGATTATTTGAGGCCTTTTTTTTCCGCTCTGTCTAGGATAGGATCCTTTCTCCACGCCCTGTTTGATTGGGATAGTGTCTTTTGTAGAATTGGCTAGTCAGGAGGGCAGTTAGAGTAGATTATGTAAAGTGGTGCTTAGGCAAGAGAGTGGTGTTTTGTTATTTGTAGTAGTTGTTCTAGTTGTGTATGTTGTTGTAGTGAGTTGTGTTTAGGAGTTATGTATAGGTGAGTTGTGTTTATTTTAGAGATTTATTTTGATTATTTAGTGTATTTGGGACTTGATTGGAGTTTGGATAAATATCTCCATAGTTTGGGGGACAGGACAGGGTGAAGGAAGAAAGGTTAGGAATTTTGAGAAGAAGTAGAATAAATTTTTTGGATTTGGTATATTTATTTTGTTTGGGATTTTGTTTGAGATATTTTAAGTGGGTAATTCTATATGGTATTTAGTGAAAAGGTGAGGTAATGTGTTGAAGGTAGAGCTGCAGTAGTGGTTTTAGTTATGGGGGAAGGGAGCTAGTAGAGGGTGTTTAGAGGGGAGGTAAAAAGAAGTAGAATAAGAGGGTTTGGAGAAAGGTAAGAAGAAAGTAGTAAATTTAAAGTTGTGGATATTATGGGAGTAAGGTATGTGTTATGTATATGGTGGGTTATGTAATTGCGTTGTTGTATTGTTATGATGAGATCGTTGTATAAAGGAGTGTGAAAAAGGAAGAGGATAAGGTGAAGGAAGGAAGAAGAGGGGAAGAGGTGAGTGGATGAGGTTACTATTGTGGGTGTGGAGTGATGATTGGATGTGAAAAAAATAACTGTTTGAGGGGAAAAAAAGGGGAGGAAAAAGGGGTTGGTGGATGATTTAATTGAGGGTTGATTTGGGGTGAGAGGAGTAGGGTGTTTGGAAAGTGCTTGGAGGAGGAGAGGAAAAAAGAGTAGTATTCTTCTATTGGCAGAAAATTGGCAGGGGTGAGGGTTGGGAGGGTGTGTTTGTGTGAGTGGGTGGGGGTGGGAATTGGGTGGGTGGTAGGGGTATGGTGAGAGGTAGAGGGGAGGTGAGTGACCGGAGAAAATAGACTGAATGGAGAAGATCAGCAATCATAGACAATTCAGCAGTAGACAATCAGAGACAAGGAGTAGAAATAGTAGAGTAAGGCAGTAGGCAAGTAGATGAGTGGAAAGGTGGGAGATGGAGAGTAGATCTAGGGAGAGAAGGAGTAGGAAGAGGAGATAAGTGAAAAGGTGAGGGTGAGAAATTATAGGAACTGCAAGAGAGCATATCAGTATATACAGTTTACAAAGGTGGTAAAGGGGAGATGGAGTAATAGAGATTAAAACATTGTAATATAGTGACTGCTAAATAACAGATAACATAGAATCAGTAGGCAGTCTAAGCAGCAGTAAGTCTTTTACAGGCATCAGCATTCAACAGTAGTACAAATAATACAGGTGGCATGCTATCAACATGAGATAGGAAGCTAGCTTGAGCTAATATGACAGAACAACAGATGACAAGATAAAATTGAAGAGAATTTGCCAGAGGAAGATGCTACAGAACTTTCTATAGATTGCCTATAGGAAATAGAGAACAAAATATGTGCCCTCAGTTTAGAAAAAAAAGAACTAAGAGAAGAGTTGCTTGATTTAGTAGAGATAGATACACATATTAAGGTCAAAGAAAGAAATAGACTGCAGAAGATCAATAAAACCCCAAAAGTTAGATGCTTGATAAAACAAATGAACACAGTAATTAGGACTAGAGATCCATGCGATATAACAGAAGTAAACAGGATATATTACTATGCAGTTAAATTAATAACAGATAAAATTCTACCACAAGAACACAGGGTAGTAAGGGAAAGGAAGGGGAGAAATTAAAATCCATCATGGAAGTATCAAATAGAGAAAACTATAAAGCAATTAAGACAAGAAGTGTCACTGTTTAAAGAGTATAGAAGAGGGAATAGATCAACAAAAATACTCATAAAAGCAATGTGCAGCATTATAATGGATCGGGATTTATCATGCACTATCGCAAATAATAAACTAAAACTATCAGCACAGGCAGAAGATATACTGATAAATATAAAGGAAAAGTACAAAATAAGCAATTTATTGATGACCCAAAAAAGTTTTATAGAGAATTGGAAAACAAGGTAAAGGGGATTGAAAACCACGAAAAAAAAGAAGAAATACATTTTGGAGAAGTATTTATGAAAATCCCGTGGAACATAACAAAGATGCTACATGGATAGAAGAAGTAAAAGAAAGAATAAGAAGTTTAAAGGTACAGGATATGAAATGGGATGAAGTAACAGCCAGAGAAATTGAAACAAAGTTAAGAAAAGCCTCTAATTGGAAAACCCTAGGCCCAGATGCAGTATCTAACTTCTGGTTAAAAGTATTAACATCTTCGCACAAAGATTTAGCCATGAGTAAGAACTACTTATATACACACCCCAAATAGATACCAGCCTGATTAACAAAAGGAAAAAGAATGCTCCTACTTAAGAGTGAACCTGCAAAGGACCCTAAAAATTATAGACCAACAATTTGCCTTTTGACGGTGTATAAACTATACACTAGAATTGATGCCGACAGAGTTTATAGTCATTTAGAAGAAAACTCAATTATGGCAATAGAAAAAAAGGGCAATAAAAGAAATTCATATGGAACAAAGGATCATTTGTTGACAAAGTCATAGTGGAGAACTGTAAAATGGGGAAGAATCTAAGTATGGCATGGATAGACTACAAAAAAGCATTTGACAGTATGCCATATTCATGGATAAAAGAGTGCTTAAAAATGTATAACATACCCCCTACACTGATCAATTACATTACACTGCCCATAAAACAGTGGGAAACCACTTTGCAATTAAGCCATGATAAAGGACAAATTATTATTCCAGGGATCAAATTCAAAGGGGGATATCCCAGGGTGACTCCCTGTCACTGCTGCTAATCTGTCTTGCCCTTAACTCATTAAGCTGTCTACTTACCAGATTAGGCCATGGCTACAATTTGGCTCCTAGAAAGCAGCAAAATGTAAAGACTTCTCATCTTCTCTTTTTCGATGATTTAAAAATGAATAGCTCATCAGATAAGGAACTGAAAGCACAACTGCAAGTAGTCAAAACTTTTTTCAGATGATATAAGAATGTCATTTGGTCTTGATAAATGTGCAAATGTAACCTTTAAAGCAGAAAAGCTGCAGCACCAAGAAAACATCAGTTTGGGAGAAGAATATGATATAAAAGAACTTGAGCAAGAGAGAGAGTGTATAAATATTTAGGAACTGATGAAGGATCAACAATAAAACATTAACAAATGTGAATAAAACTTAGTAAGGAATATTTTAGAAGACTTAAATTAATTCTGAAAACAGCACTGAGATCTAGGAACAAATTTCAAGCTATAAATCAATTTGCTCTTCCTGTCCCAACTTACAGTTTGGAGTGATTGACTGGCCCCAAAAGGTGTTGGATAGATTAGATAGGAAAACAGGAAGGATGCTTCATGCTCATCAAATGATTTATAAAAATCAGTGCATACCAAGATTATATATTCCCCATTCCGAAGGAGGTATGGGCCTCCTTTAAATTGCACATATAGGTCTGCAATCTTGGGACTGCACACCTATCTGCTGACCTCGCAAGATCCAAATGTAGTGAAAATGTTGAAATGTGAGGAGAATAAATCCAAGTTGACTCCCCTGCCTAGCCTAGCAGAAGCATATTGGTGACAAGCGGGAATGGAACTCAAACCAGAAGTAGATAAAAATCAGGCAGCAAATGAATGTGCCAAAAAACAAAAAGAATACAAGGTGATCAGATGAGAAGGAAAGGAATGTGGAAAATGCATAAATATAGTTGTAAGTATAGAAAACTTCTGGAAGAACCTCATGTTGATCAGGAATGAATGCAGGAATGGTTAAGGAGAGGTGAAGTCAAACCAAAAGATGAAAGGTTAATATTGGTGGCCCAAGATAGTGGACCACGTATACGTTGGTTTACAAAGTCCATTGAACATGTGGGAGAAACAGACAAATGTAGGTTTTGTAAAACAGAATTGGAAATAGTCTCATACCTTGTTACTGGTTGTGACACATTAATGGCAGGAGGACTGCATACTGAAAGGCATAGTAATGTGGCAAGACTGTTTCACTAGGGATTGTGCAAACATTATGGTATCGAAGTACCTAAAAAACACTGGAAACATGAGCCACAAAGCATCACAGAAAATGATGAAGTCTACATCACATGGGATTACCCATTACCAATAGTCTAAAAGACAGATGTGAGAAAACCAGATATAGTGGTTCATAAAAAGAAGACAAAAGTAACATTGACCATTGAAATCACTACACCCAGTGACTACAGTGTCTTGCATGCAGAGAGACACAAAGTCATAAAATATCAGGATTTGCAGGCAGGAATGACAGCAATGTGGAAGAAAGATACGGAGACAGTTCTAACAGTAGTAGGAGCAACAGATCTTATAGAAAAGAATTTACAATCATATTTAGATGTGTTACCAATACATGTAACTCCATATGAACTTCAGAAGGAGTCATTATTGGGCACAATGGGGGTGCTACAAAGGGCTCTTCTGGCTGACATCAAAGATTGAAACAATACTAATTTCATGAACTTTAATCATACTTTGACTTAGGAATGAGGTCCATTCCCATTGTGGTATCAGAAACCCAAAAGGCTTGGAGAAATTAAAAAAGGGAGTCTGGCAAAAGGTATCATGTGTATGGTTGAAGCCATGTATGCCAGGGCTCTCAATACCTCTCTTGCTGAAGTAATTTCTAAGGAAAAAAAGACTGGAAGTAAAAATATCAGAAACTACGTTTTGTCCTGAGGAGAGAATGCCATCATGCCATCAGTGTTTAGTCGGTATCCTAGGAATACTAGATTCTGTGGAGGCTGTAGGACATGTTTTTTAATTTAGGGTGAAACACAGGTGAGACAGTAGATCCATAGTGAAATTGCACGTTTCTCTTTTGAGGAGGCCTGGATGAGAAGATTGTCTAAATAAGGGCATATATGGATACCATGGAACCTGTAGAGTTATAAGACAGGGGTTAGACATTTTACAAATAATCATGGGACTGTGGAAAGAGCAAACGGCAAAGCTGAAACCTGAAAATGAAATAGCATAACACAAAATAATAACTCCCCATGATCTAAATGAATAGGTATGTGAAGATATGTGTTCCTTAGGCAGAGGGTAACCAGGAAGGCTTGAAGAAGGATCACAGGTAGAAGAGATCGGTGAGATGACATTTTGAATTTTGAAACTCTTAAAAAAAGGTGTTCAAGACTGGTAAATGCTCTCTTTTTCTAGGAACAAGGAATAGTCTTGAATAAAACCCTGTCATTTCTGAGAGTAAGACATAACTGTATAGTTTCCTGATAGTTCAAATCTAGTAAATAAGCAAAACCAAGTGTTTTTGGGTTGGGAGAACTTGAGGAATTCCCGAATGGGGAGGAGGAAGGTTCCAAATTAATTTGTACCCCTTTTGAATTATGCTGAGGACCCATTTGTCTGAAATTATCAGTGTCCAAAGCGGTAGGGACTAGGAAAGTTTATCTAAAAGAGTGGAGGGGGAGGCAGAGGTGAAGAGGAGAGGGACATAGAGAATGTGAATTATAAATGCAATGGCTTGTTAGCAAAGGATCCTTTATTTTTTTTCCTGACATTTCTTTCCAGATAACTTTTTTATATCTTTCTGTTGAGAGTTTTAGTCATTATGCAAAAAGGGTTCTGCCTTTGAGAGATATTTTCTCTGGAACGTTGGCGCAGGGGAGAGAAAAAGTTGTTAAAGGCTTGCATACTTTTTCCTCTTTCTTGCAAGTTTTCGAAAATTTCATCAGTAACTGAACCAGAAAAGACTATCCCTGTCTAAGGCAGCATCAAACAACTTAAGCCTTGACATCACCAGGCAAGGACTGCAAGCATAACCAAGAAAATCTTCATACTACAGATCCACTTTCTGCAGCCATAAAAGATGCAACGGCAGTCACACTTTATTCAAGGCATTTGCAACCTGAACAGCAGAGCTAAGTAAAGACAAAAATGGAGGATTTAATGTCTAACTTAGGAAAGTCTTAAATTAGTTTGTTCTTGTTATCAAAAATGGACAAAAGGTACCTGCTCTTATGGATTTGGTAGTTAATGGTATAGAATGGAAGTATGGCAGAATTGTAGACTTTCTTTTCATACCTGTCCCTGGCTCTAAGATCCTTATCACAGGGCAAGGCATTAGTAGAGGGTAAGAGTTTAGTTGCTTTAACAAACACAATAGAAATCATAGCCAAGGAGATGAGTTTTTTTATACAAATTCCTGATGGGTTGTGACCTTGTAAATCATATCTGAATTATTTGGGGTTGGTGGCTGTGACTCAAGAGGAAGAGAAGTAGACAAGAAAGTGAAAGGAAGGAGCCTCAGGCATGGGAGGGAGGGATCTATACTCAACAAGTCACAGTATTTCCTTTGCACATTAGTCTTGTCACTCACCCAGTGAAAATGTTGCATTAGCTTTAAAACAGTGCTCCCACAGGACAACTCCACTAAAGAGGAGGTAGGATAAAGGGTCTCTTCATCCTCTGACTAAAACTCTGAAGGAGAGTGAATTTTGAAGGATAAAGCCCATGATATCAAATTAGAATCTGAATCCTCTTCCTCTGAAGACCTATTCCTCTCCCTCTTCTTCTTCTAAAGAGAAGAAGAAGGAGGGGAAAGAAATTTAGGAGATTTGCAAAGAGATTAGTGTTTTGAATAACCTTTGAGAAAAATGATTCCACTCCTGCTGTAGATTAACAGTAGAAGAGGTACACTTAGTTTTCTGATTCCATTTTTCAGAAGAAACAGCAAAGATAATGTCAGGAACAGCAGACTCCTGGAATAACTTAATAAGTGTAGCAAGAATGTCCTCTTGCGAGAGGATCTGTGGAATGCCCTAAAGTCTCTCTCAAAAAAAAAAAAAAAAAAAAAAAAAAAATCAGCCGAGGCTGATTAATCACCCCTTGTGGCTTTGCTGGTCATCTGATCAGTTGAATGGGACATGCATTTCTTATTGGCCTCTGGAGGGCTCACCACAGAAACCAGGAGGTGTGAGGGCTCATCATACACTACAACAGAGACATCCAGGTCTGACTGGACAACAGAAATCTCAGAAGGTTTAGACTTCTTGAGTTTCTTTTGTGGATGCTGCGGATGTCTGAGAAAGGCATCTCAGAAGCCATCCTTCCTACTTCACCTAAATTCCTTACGTTTCTGGTTTTCTAAGTATATTTTTAGAGAAGTGAAACAACTCTTGACAGTGTTAGGGACAAAGAATTTACAAATGGACTGCTAGCTAAAGTTACGGTCAGGATCCATGAACTAACACTTAGAGTGGTTGTAAGGAAGTTTTCTACTGCAGTTACATTTACATCTCTTACCTGATATATAAATATCATCAAATTAGTAAAAAAAAATAAAAATCAGTGAATCAGTAAGGGTCCCTATTGGGAAGCATTACTTGCCCACTATGCTAGGAAACTGGCAAAGGCCATATGGCTTACAGATGGACTCGACAGATGTAGTCTTTCTTCTTGTTCTGAATGCAAGAAAGTTCCAAGGAAGTTCACACCCATATGTATCTTATGTGTCAGCACATATACTTGTACGTAGGTTATGAGTCAGAAATATGGCATGAGAGGATGGAGTTCAGGCTTTGGTCTACTGACCAAATATACAGTATCCTTTGCAGGGTACTTCTCAAGAGTGAGCAATACTGCAACAGTGATCAAGTGAAGGGCGTCCTCCTTTTTGCAAGAAATCAAGGAAGACATGTAAATTAACTGTTTAAAGTTAATTAGTTTCAGCACAATAGTTAAACATGTTCAACCAATTTTTATTATACAAATAAGTCAAAATGCCACTCTTACAAGAGACTGAAAAGTATACCACAGTTATTACAACTCATCAGTACTTCTTAACTGAAAATAACATATAAAAAAGCATATAGTTATAAAAGCATAACTTCTTTTAATATTCGGGGGTGTGAGTCCTAAGCAAAGACTGAGAAAGGAAAGCAAAAGTTAAAAGGAGATGCAAAGCACAGAGATATGTGTACTAAAATACACACACCCCCTTTTCAAGGCATCGTGGGAGGTATGTAAATTTTCCTGACAAAATTTAAATGTCTTAATACAGAAATATACAAATAAGTAAGTGAGACACAGACAATTACGGTTTTGAACAGGATAGTAAAAGAGCTGTTCATGATCTATTCTGTAAACAGGAGTCTGAAAAAGAATAAGTAGAAGATGGGCATGTTGGGGGTATAGAGTTAGTGATGACAGACAGAAACATAATCACCAAAAGTCCAAGAAGGTCTTGTCCAAAGGCAAGGACATACTGGAGCACAAGAGGGGTTTAGTATGACAAAAGACATGGCAGCTTTTCTAGGAGTAGAATGAATAAGAACAGTGACCAGAGAACACATTGTAACAAGGTTTATCGGAGAAAAGAAAGAATGAAATGGATTGCACTGCTGAGGGGTAGTTTGAAAATAAATGTAGAATACAAGGACAAGAAAGTTTTGGAGTATTCTCTATGGAACCATAACATTTCTAACAGCAATAGATAAGGCCAAATATGAGTCATAGTTCAACCCTAAAGGAAAGCAGGGGTAAATAGGAAAAGGTGAGGTTAGTAAAGACTTAAACTAGAACTGATTCAGTGGTAGTAAGTTAAACCTCGTATTTGATTCATGGTTAGGTGTCCGGCTGAATCCTATGTAGAAATTCATGTGCCAAAGGGCCAATACACCAAAATCCAGAAAACTGCTCTGAACTCTGTTGCATTCCTTTAAGACCTCTGTTTTTCCCTTTTGCCCTGTTCAGAAATCCTACCCTATTCCAATAACCATACTGGGACATCTCTTAGAGTAACTGCTGATCTTGTGAGCTAGTGTGTGTGTGTGTGTGTGTGTGTGTGTGTGTGTGTGTGTGTGTGTGTGTGTGTGTGTGTGTGTGTTTGGTATAATACATGATAGTATATGTATGTGGGTGTGTGTCTCATTATGGAACTATTTGCTTGTCTGTACCAAAAGTATACATTATACATTCCCTACCTTGCTAGAACAATGGTCTCAACAGGGATTTACCTTGACATTGAAGGTCAGATTTTTGATGGATATCAGATATATAGAGAAACTTACTTTTTAAATTAAACTGTGTGGGACACATGTTCTGAGGAAGGAAATCACAAAGAATAACTAAGGCCAGACCAGTGTAATTAAGGAAAAATATTACCTGGACTTTTATAGATGTCAAATGCCCCTGTGAAATAATGAGGTAAGAGTCGTTCGAGTAACAGCAGTACATCCTCCAACTCCTCCAGGATTCCAACAAGAAGGAAGTATTCATTCAAGTTCTGCTTAGCTCTTTCAAGTGCCCACTCCCCTGGTTCCCTAAACAGATGAAAAACACATATTTATATATATATATATATATATATTTATATATATTATATCACACAATCAGGTACAGCTTGCATTTTATTTTACTCTAGTAACTAGTTTAACTCACTTATAGAAAAGCAAGTCTTGTCCATTTTCACAACAGCAAACTCACTGTAAGACAGGATGTTGGGCTTTACTGAGTGATTATCCCTTACCTCATCCATCTCATTGAAATCAACTCATGAAGGAGACCAACTCCTCAATTCTTGGACATTTCACTAAGGTCTGGGTAAATCTTTTAAATAAATTTATTAAGCCGAACAGTTCACTCGAAAAAATAACGCTGAATCAAATCACCATACGAAATCGTCGACAACTTCATCAGATTACAGTAATACATTCAGTTAACTGCTGGTATATACTCATCCAAATTGTAAAACAGCCAGTAAAACAATCAGTGAAAACAATCATTGTACATAGAAATGCATTGAGTTACTGCCCTCTACTGACAAGGAGGATTATTACACATTAAAGTCACAATTTTGCTGATCCCGTTTTTAATACAGGGGCAAGAGAGATCATGTCATTTAAACCAGGGAATTTACTGGCCTCCAACACCACTTGCCAGTATAATTCCCTGTATTCAACTAAAGTCTCCCACATACGCCTGGGGTCCTTTGGCACAACCTCTAATATAAAAACTGAAATTCAGCTTCAGGACAAGTTTTGTGTGTTTGTACAGAGAATTTGTTTCACATTTTGTACGAATATCATAGGTGTGCTCATAAATTCTCTGCTTAACCTTTCTTTCACTCTTGCCAATGTAAAAGCATTACATTTTTACATAACCCAACATAAATAATCCCTTTTGTGTTACAATTTGCAAAAGTTTTAAAGTTAAAATTTTATTATTTCTGGCAGGTAAAGTAATGGTATCCCCAGTAATCAAATAAGAACAATAATTACAAGCACCACATTTAAATACACCAGCTTTTTGTTTGTACCTGCTAACCTTGAATTCCCTTTACTACCTCTTTCAAAAATATCCTTCAGGGTGTTCCCTTTCCTATAAATATGTTTTACTTCACCCTGGAAAATGTGATTTAAGTCAGAAACTTTAGAAAAGTTAATCCACTCTTTGTCAAAAATTCTTTTGATCACACCAGCTTGTCCATCATATGTGGTAATGATACCTGATATCTAATTCATTGTTTAACCCATCTACTTTCTTGTTTGTGACTTGTTGAGTTGCAACATCTTCAATTTTACCCAATACAGGGCAAACCTTCCTTCCTCCCATCACTGACTTCTTGGGAAACTCTATCAATGAGCTCTTCCGGTAGCCTCTATTCAGGAACATGTTTCTCAGGTTTTACATTCGTTACCATAACATGCATCATCAGAAGTCATTCTACACAAGCACAAATTGCCCTTTTATAACACTCCTTTTCTGGTGAACTTGAGTAGTGCAAATAAGAATTAGAAAAGGTCTCTTTTCTATAAATTCTAGACTCAAAGCCATACTCAGTTTTAGATATGTTAACATCAAGGTATTTCAATTCATCAGTAGTGAATTTGTGAGTGAATTTTAAAAATTCTGTGGTACCATTTAGGTATTCCACAAAGCTACCAAATTCATCTTGAGTGCCTGCCCATAAGAAACACAAGTCGTCCAGAAATCTACCATACAACTTCCATAAACTACTATATTCTGAATTCAGTACAAACTTATTCTCCCAGAAGGACATTATAGTGTTAGCATAAGTGGGAGCACAGTGTGCCCCATCGCCACACCTTTAGTTTGTCGAAAATACTCCCTGAAAGAATATAAAATTATTCTTTAGGACAATCTCCATTAATAACAATACAGTTCTGAACTCATTGTGCCCTAGTAGTTTGGATTCAAGTAGCAGTTCTTGAACCATTCAAGGCCTACATCATGGGGTATACTTGTAAATAAGTCAATCACATCCAAGGTACCAAAACCTTTTGTTTCATTTGCAAGTGATTCATTTAGTTTTCCTAAGAAATGCCACGAATCTTTTAAAATAACATTGTTGTCACAAACAAGCTTTTTATCTTCTGGTCAATGTACTTGGCCAAGGTGCAGTGACCTGACACTATCACTCTCAAAGGTGGGTCACTTTCATCTTTATGCACCTTTGGTATCCCAAATATGGAGGGTATTCTCGGTTTGTCTACATGCAAATATTTAAAAGTACTCATGTCAATAACTCCATCCATTAATAAGTCATTTAAAATAACATAAATCAATATTAATTTCATTCAAGGATATTCTGGTGTATTTGGTATTATCATTTAATATGTCAAACATTTTGCTCTCATAGTTAATGGCATCCATAAGCAACCCCCGCCCTTATCGGGCTTCATAATTCTTATATTCTTGTTCTCACTTAATGATTTCAAAGTTTTCAACTCTGGGTCTGTTAAATTAGACTGCACTTTGTGACAACTCAGAATTTTCCTAAGCTCGTGTTCCAAGCTCAATTCAAAGTTTCTTAGCTGAGGGTGTGTTGGGGATTAAAGGTGCTCTAATTCTACATTGTTCATGTTGACACCATTTCCTTTAAAATATAATTCTAAGTTTTTCTTCCTGATAAATAATTTAATATCAATTAAAAGTTTAAAAATATTTGTTTTCTCTCTAGGTATAAAACCAAAACCTTTTGTCAATAGTTCAAAATGACTACTGTTAATTGCTACATCTGTGTAATTAAAAATATTAAAATCTTTATAACTGTATTTGAAACCACAGTTTGTAATTATTCCCAGACTGCCTTTCCTGAGCTCCCCAGTTTCTGGTTTTGTAGTTTTTGAATTGTAAGTAACAGGTTCCTGTGCATAAGTCTCTCAGACCGCCTTAAAGGTGGAAATGCAGCATCATAATCATTCTCTAAAGGCAATTCATTGTCAGAAATGTCATTGTTAGGTTCTCTGAAGTGATTAATGTCATAATTTCTAACATTTCTCACCCAATTCTTAGGCTTGTATTGTTTCTTTGTTTTGTATTCATTTAAATCTCTCTCAATCTTGTTTAATTTTCTGTTTTTAACCTCCAAACATTTACTTTCTAAAGTATTTAATAGTTTATGATATTTGCTTCTCTACTGTAAATAGTAAATCGTGAGTAATGTCCTTGTTTATACATTCTACAGTTTCTTGCAACTTCTTTATTTCTACCTCATTATTTTTAATGATAGCCCTCATTATATCAAAACCACAATTATCAAAAGCCTCTATTAGTTCAAAATAAAACTCTGTACCTTCCACAACCTTGTTAGGGTATTTGCATACCCTAAGCCCTTTGGGCACAATTTTCTG
Source organism: Protopterus annectens (assembly GCF_019279795.1). Taxonomy (NCBI): domain Eukaryota; kingdom Metazoa; phylum Chordata; order Ceratodontiformes; family Protopteridae; genus Protopterus; species Protopterus annectens. The sequence goes on along the minus strand of NC_056725.1, from coordinate 1,734,681,356 downwards.
TTCTAAACAATACTTTAAATAAGTGTTATCCATTTCTAACATTTTGCATTTGTATAAAAATAGTCCAGGTCATCAAGCTTTTGAGAAAAAGTTCCTTGTAGTTTATCATTGGTGTTGTTTTGCTAGCAAAATCATAAACAACATTGAATAAGTCACTGAAATGTCTTTTTGTACCTGTAGAGTTTAAACTACCACCAGGGCCAAAACAAACTCCTTCACACATTTTTCTAACATTGTTAGGCTGCTCAGATTGTCCGTGGTGGTTTCTTCAAGCAAAATCCGAGGAAACCATCCAGACTGCTGGATCCTGCTCCATTTCGTCTTTCTACATCTCTGGAATCATTTTCCTCACCAACAGCCCGCCTCAACACTCCGATGCACTTCCTGGTTTCCTGGTTCCAATACAGACGTCAATACCGAGGCCAAAGATTGGCTGACTGGGGTCAAAAGCCCCACAAGTTGAGTGAGCTGTCCGATAAGCTTCCTGAGCTCACCGACTTCATTAGTCTTTGCTCCATTGCTTGCCACACTCCCAGCAGGTGATTCCATCCGAACAGTTCACTCGAAAAATATTTTGATTCAGCGTTATTTTTGGTGAACTTACTAAATCTTTTAAATATTTTTGCATGGAGAAAGCCCCCCCCACACACACACACACACACACACACACACACACACACACACACACACACACACACACACACACCTCCATGTGAGGAGCATCGTCTCCCACATCTCCCATTGTTTAGCTTCTCTAAGACTGCAAAATCAAAGATAAAGGGAAGCAGTTACTATTATGTACATGAGTGCTTCCCTCCACCTCTAACTGTATGTCTTCATTTCACAGGATTATTCAATAAGCAGGTTGACTGATGAGTGACAAATGATTATCTAGCTCTTGGTGAGATGTCCTGCAATTAGACGACCTGCTGACAGAAACCCCCTTACATAAAATCACCTGTGAGCACTAAGTCTGCTGTGATATTTGTTCGGCCACACTCAGGTTTGCATGAGCAGACTACATAAATCAAATCCATGTTGTTGTACATTCTATGCTTAATTTATTTATGTGTTAGCTTGTTAAGTAAACTTGTCACCCAAAGGTTAATTTTAACCAATGCCTGGGAATTAACTGTATGGGTAAATGCAGTATATATAGTTATTTAGAGTAGCCACAATCAGAAAGCAAATTTTTAAGAGGTGGGATGAAACCAGAATTCCTGGCAAAAATCCCATGAGCACAGAGGAAGGACATGTAAATTCTACACAAACAATTACCAGAAATCAGGACTGAACTCTGAAACCTGGAGGTGAGAGGTAGACATTTAAATCACTCAGCCAACATTCTGCCATTATTAATCCACAATAGTGTGATGTAGCTTTCATTTTGGACTGGTAAACGTTATCCTCATTCGTTAAGTACTGATGCATGTTATTTTGTGACCAGTACTTTGTGGTGAAGCTCAGGAGTTTGATCCCTTTATTAATTTTACATGAAGATTATACCTCACAGTACATACTAAAGCACAGCACATATTCCTGATGCTCCAGACACTTCAAAGCATATTCTGAGATACAAGAATGTTTTTCCACAGCCACCTTCATCACAGTACACACTAAAGCACAGCATTTATTCCTCACACTCAAGACACGTCAAAGCATATTCTGAGATACAAGAATGTCTTTCCACAGCCACCTTCATGTCTTGAGCATGTGTCAGTGAGATGTTAATCTCAGGTCAGAATATGGTCTGCCCCTTATTATCCCTCGCTGTGGACTACTGCGGCTGAAGATTCTCCCCTAAACTGTTATAGTCATCAATGGTATTTTTAAATGTTTTTTTGTTGCAGAAAGAACAGCAAGATATGACCTTAGGTTTATACTATCATCAACAGAAAATGGAAATACAGGGAAGACAATCTATATTTCCTATTAAGCTTTCATCACAGAAATGACAAGCCCATTTTTACATGGCAAACAGCAGTATAATGTAAATGCAGTTCTTACTTACACCTACTCCACATTCTTCCTTATATCCTCATGTTATTGTACTAGATCACACCCCATGCAGCTCTGACTGTAGCAGTGAGCCAAGAAACATGCACAGTGATCAGCCAATAAGCCATTACATAAAAGGCTAAGCAGCTACTTAGGCTCACAGATTAGTACTAAGCTAGTTGCCCTTGTGGGCTATTTTAAGCCTAGACAATTTCCACAATGTAGAATCAAACCCTGCACTTTGTGTGTGTGTAAGACAAAGACCTTAACCATTTAAGTATTTAAACATATCTTGATATGAATCTTGATGTTCATGTCAAGAGCATACAATAGGCAGGGTTATTTTTTATTCATTTTCCTGTACATAATCTTTGTTATAGCACTGATTCACATGGACAGTTTTCTATTCAGCCTAGGAGAGTATACAAATAGCAAAAAAATATCAACATGCAAGAACAATACATATGTACAAAGAAAAACACAATTATAAGATACAGTTCTAAGGAATGAAGTGGTAATGCAATGTTTCCGCAGTGGTTAGGAAGCAGTAATGCGATGTTTATACAAAATATACAGTATATATATATATATATATATATATATATATATATATAAACAATTATAAAATACAGTATTACAGCACTTTTGGACAGAGCAGTGGTGCAGCAGTAGCACTGTCGCCTCACAACAAGAGGTTCTCTGGTTTGATTCTCGGCTGGGGTACCTTCTGTGTGGAGTCTGCATGTCCTCCCTGCATTTGTGTGGGTTTCCTCCGGGTGCTCCGGTTTCCTCCCATGCTACAAAGATGTGCACCTGGAACCTTTCTCCTTGGGCCTCCGCTAAAAATTGTTTTCGTTCCAAGTCAGACTTTCCTGGTAAACAAATGTTAAATAAATAAAATAAATAGTACTAAGGAAGGAGTAATGTGATGGTTAAACAAAATATACAGTATATAGCAAAAGAAAAAATATTTTAAGATACAGTTCTAAGCAAGGAAGAAGTAATGCGATGTTTATACAAAATTAACATTATAAAAATGCACAGTATATAGGAAAAAAACCCTCACAATTATAACATACAGTTTTATGGAATGAAGTAGTAGTAATGCAATGTTTCCAGAGTGGTTACATCAGAAAAAGGGGAGCATGGGGGGTGTGGCCAAGGATGAACACAGGATAGCAGCAGATTTCTTCAGCTCCACCAATTTCATTACACTGACAGGAATTAATTACTTAAAAAATTAATTTTTGAAGTAATTTTCTTTCTAAATATGTTTGTTTTATATAGTTCTTGAACTATATCTAAAAAAGAAAGGAAATTTTAACAATATTCCTGTCAGAAATCACTTTGGAAATTTTCCTGTCAGTTTATCAGTCTGAAATGAGTTCCAGTAAGACAAATTCTCAAGACTCCAGCATCAAGAAAGAACTTCAGTCTCTGATAACTATATTCCAGCAACTTACTGCCAAGATGGATAAAATGGATACTAAAATTGATACCTTCATAGAAAAAACTACAAAACAAATAGACTTGTTACATATAGACCTGCAACAACAGAAGATCCAGATGACAGGCATAGAAGAAGCTGTGAATGACATGGAAAATAGAATCCAAGAAGAGCAAATCAACATTGAGTTTCTGCTGAAACAAAATACACATTTACAAACAAAGCTGGATGACCTGGAAAATAGATCTAGGCGCAATAACATTAGGATTTTTAACTGCCAGAAAATATTGAAGGTAACAATATTACTTCTTTTTTAACAACATGGCTCCCTAAAACTTTAGACTTACCTGAAGCATTCTCTTTTGGTGTCGAAAGAGCACATAGATCTATAGCTAATACTAACTCTAACAAAAACTATCCTAGATCAGTTATAGTTAGATTTCTATCATCTTTTGATAAAGAGATGATTCTTAAATCTGCTTGGGCTAAAGCTCCTGTTAAGATTAATGAGACAACTGTGCGTTTTGACAATGACTATTCTTCCTTGGTAATAGCTAAAAGAAAAGTTTTTCTGCCACTAATAAAGGAGCTTAAAAAAGCACAGTTTAAAACATACCTTCTGTTTCCTGCCAAGCTAAAAATCTTCCTTCCTGATGGTCCTAAAATTTTTGATGACTTAGACTCTGCTTTACTGTTTATCAAAAAAATTAAGATTTTGGATAAAATAGAGGAAATGGAATGGGCTAGTCCTTCATTAAAGAGACTGGCAACTGAAACTTCGTGGAAGACTTCAGAGAAGAAGAAGAGACTAAAAAACAAATGATTTGTTCTATGTTTTTTTTCTTTTTTTCTCTCATCATTTTACTTCATTATTAATCTTTTTAAATATAGTTCCTGCATTTCCAGAAGGCCACAAATACTCTGAAAAAGATTTAATCAAAGTTATTCTCTGTGTGCAAAGAAATGTTTTGTTTCATAACCAGTCAAAATATCTGAGGAACTAATAACAAGCTATTATTCAATTTGTTTCTCTTTCTGAAAAAGAAGTAAGGTCAGTAATTTGACACATTTTTTTTTTTTTTTTTTTTTTTTTCTTTGTTTAAACAATGACATTCTATTTAGATTATGTAGTGGGTAAAGGATGGGGGAGAGCAGGGAGAGAAGAGTAATGAAAATATGATAAATGGAATAATAACATATTTATTCCTTGTAAAAAGTTTATATGTTCTTCAAATGCTATTCCTAATTATACTTTCTTGATTATACTGCTTATGCTTGTTTGTAAATGATCTGTCATGCTTTAACTAATAATAATTAGAACTAAATAATAGTAAATAATATGTTTTATTTTTAACTCTATTAATATAAACAGTAAGTAATATTCCATTGTATATACTTCTTATAGCTTTCTCTTACATTTTTTTTATTTCTGCTTTGCACTCTTATTTTCTACTCTCTTTTTCTTTTCTTTATTCTTTCTCTTTATTTTTTTTTCATATTAATATATAGAAATGCTTTTGATCATATAGACACAGTAAATAATAAGATTTGCATACAAATTGAGTTGGGACAAACATATTGAGTTTTATTACTTATTAATAACTTTGGGCTTAATTTCACTTACATAGAGGCTGTAATAACCTGTAAAATACATTGTGAAGGTTTTGTCATGTTTAGATGCATTTACACTGCTAAATGAATGTTTGTCACTAGTTCTTAACAAGTTTCCCGCCAAAATGTTAAGGGAGACAATCTGGGATGTGGGCTACCTCATGAACAGTGTCCTCGAGTTGTTTTAAAAGCTTCAACTCTCAGAATTCTCACAGAGAAGCTGAAAGCAGTCAATTTGACCTTTGACCCAGATATCACACTGACACATCGCAGATTCAGGAAGAACACTCTACCAGGAAGTAGAACTGATGCAAATGAGACTATGTGAAGGAAAATGAACTCTTTAACATTTAAATGTGAGTTATTTTATATAATTACTTAAATATCTATGTTATAATTCATAAAATATGTCAGTTATAATGATTTTAAATGATGCAGTTTCTTGTAGTAAGTAAATGTCTTATTTTAGAAGGCATAGAAAATGAAACATTTATTCAAGTGTTTTTGAAAATCTACTTGACTGCAGCATACTAATCTGTGTTAAAACTTATGTTCCAAACATATACATTACTATAACTCATTTAATTCATCTGATTGACAAGCATAAATAACTTTATAACTCTATTTTGGAAGAAATTGTCATGTGATATATTTTAAAGCAGTAGTATAGACATACAAGATACAGATGGCTTTTTTACAATAATGCAAGTGTTTCTGAGAATTTGCATAACTATGCAGTATGATTTATAACAATTTCTATAAATATAATATTTTATTCTATTGACAATAATGAGCATGAGTAAAATGCTCATATACAAGCAATTCAAGGTTTCCTGTTTGGAAGCTGTTGACTGCATTTACATGACAGAAAATAGATGCATCTTAATATATGTAATGTCTGAACTATATTAGCCAAAGTTTTTGATTTAAATGAATGTTAGAGCTTATTTTTACATACTTTGAATAAATTAATATGTAAATATGCCTTCCTTTTTTTTCTCTCTCTCTCTCTTTCTTTCACTCTCTCTCCCTCTTTCATGTCTTTTATTTCTCTCTCTCCTCTTGGTTCCTAATATCAAGATTATTTGAATGCTATTTGAATACAAGTGTATTATATTACATAGATGTATATAGTAGTATGAATAGTTTTAAAAAAAAAAAAAAAGTTTATTTTAGTTTATATGATGCTGTTTTATCAAATGTGTAGTCTTGTCTTGCTAGATAATTGAATTGAAAGCTGTTAATTTAAGTTAAATATAACCAGTATTAAATTGATAAGGTGGTAGCTGAGGTACTGCTGCTTAGGGTAGGGGTTAACTTGAGTGGTAAATACTACTCTAAGTTGGAGTTTTTAACTCCAGGCTGGATGCAAGGTTTAATCCTTACATTATTTTCACTTGTTCATTGTTATATGTATATAGTTTTGACATCCACAATATATTTTGTACACTCATTGTCACTACAAACAAAATTTAATCCTATACAAAATCCCATAAGAGATTCAATAAATACAGCTATATTTAAAGGTACACCTAAAGGAGGAGATGTAACATTACTTATGTTGTTATTTGTTATTTTGATCATAAGATTCTTAAGTTTTAAAATGCCAAATGACATCTTTAAAAGGAATTTCTTTAAACATTAATGGATTGAATAATCCGTGTAAAAGGGCAAGCCTAATAAAATACATTAATTTACATAAGGCCAACTTAGTCTTCCTGCAAGAAACCCATCTCTTGAAAAAAGATATTGATAAACTAGCCACAAACAAATATACAGTATTGGTTAGTTCAGAGCACACTCAGAAAAAAGAGGAGTGGCTATTTTATGGAATAAAAGTATGCCCATTCCTAAAACCATTAAGTCTTATCAGGATGACAAAGGAATGTTTTGTATGGTTACAATACAAATTAATGGGAAGACTTACACTTTAATTAATGTATATTGGATACCTGGAATTGGTATTCATACAGTGAAACATCATCTTGATAAGATCATATCATTCTCTATAGGAGATATTATTTTAGCTGGCGACTTTAATTGTATACTACATGAAAGTGATACTACCACTATAGGAAAAGAAGAATTACATCTAATGCAAAACATTTAAATGATTTTGCTAATTCTTATCATTTGAATGATATTAATAATCAGATAGATTCAAAATCATTACCATACACCTTTTTTCTAACAGATACAAAACTTATTCAAAAATAGATAGGGTCTTTATTTCTAACCAGATGGCAACAGATTTAATTAATTCCAAAATCATTTCATGTCCTATATCTGATCATAATTCAATTGTTTTTGAATTCATGATAAAAAATACTCATAATGTTCAGATCAAAAGGATACCAGCATACTTAACTCAACTAAAAGACTATAAAGAATATATACTTTCAGAAGTAAAACATTTTTTAGACATAAATAATACTCCTGAAGTCTCCATTGTCTATGTTTGGGATGCCTTAAAATCATATCTATATGGACAAAGTATCAGATGGTATAATAATAAAAGGAAATCTTGGGATAAGGAATTGTTAGATATTCAAAGTAAATTAGACTCTTATAAACATAATAATAAAGAAAATATTATGGACAAGAAAGTTATTGAAGAAATAAACAAAGTAAATGAGAAATACAAAGAAATTTTAATTCATAAAGTTAAAATAACTTTAGAGAAATACAAGTTTTGTCTTATTCCATAAGCCCCAAATACTTACATAGACTTAAAATAAAACAAAAAGGTTGAATAAACAAAACCATATCAAAGAAATCTTTTCTCTAAGGAAAAAGAAGAATGTTTCTAGTATACCAGAAATACTAGATGAATTTAGAAATCACTTTCACAAAATTAACCATAATAACATTAACATGGAACCTAAAGATAAAATAAAGGAGTTTATAACCACAAACATGAATAAAAAGCTTAATAAACAACAGATTAAACTATTGGACAAAAGTATTTCATATACAGAGGTTATTACACAAATAAATAAGCTTAAATCAAACAAAGCACCGGGTAATGATGGTATTATACCAGAGATATATAAAATCCTTTCTAAAAGTACATATTCATTAATACATAAGGTTTTTATTTTGGCCCAAACTGAGTTAATAACCCCCATCTTGGCAATATACATTTATTTCGCCAATTTTAAAACCTAATAAAGATCCAACTAGATGTACTTCATATCGCCCATCTCATTACTTAATGTTGATTATAAAATGTTTATGAGTATTTTTGCTGATAGATTGAAGACAATCATCCCGGCATTATAGATATAGATCAGACAGGCTTCATTGTAAATAGAAATACTTTTGATAATATAAGAAGAACTTTAACATTAATTGATTTTGCAAATAGGAAAAAGAAAGATTTAACACTTATTAGTCTTGATATAAGTTCAGCATTTGATTCAGTAAGTTGGGACTATCTGTTTACCTTACTGAAGTGCACAAACTTCTCAGATGCATTTGTAAATCTAATTGAGCATTTATACAAAGGAACATTGGCTTATATTAAGGTAGGAACATATGTTTCACAAAAATACCCATTTTAAAGGTACAAAACAAGGATGTCCACTTTCTCCACTATTATTCACTTTAGTAATGGAGCCTTGGGCTAATTTGATCAGAAACAGTACTGACATAGAGGGTTTTGAAATAGATGAAAATACAACATCCAAAATTCAACTTTTGCAGATGATGTTCTAATTACATCAGCAGGATCTAATTCTTCTATGCACTCTCTATTTGATAAAATGGTGAATTTTAAAAGTATTTCTGGTTTAATATTCAATGAAGAAAAACTAAAATACTACCTATATATACACGAAAAAATATTCTCATTAGTGATTTTACTAAATATGTACCCAATTCAGGTCAGATAACTTATTTAGGTATAATACTATCTAAAGATATTAAATCTATTATATATAATAATTATAATACCTGTTCTCTTAATATACAAAATCTTTTAATACCTGGAATAATATGTTTTTTACTATGGAGGAGAGACTTACAATTATTAAAATGATAATATTCCCCAAGATTTTATACTTAATACAACCAATAATACTTCCACCTACAAAAATAATTATCAAGAAACTGAATACACTAATGTTAAATTTCCTATGGGCACCTAATAGACCTAGGATTGCATTAAATAAACATACTAATAGCTGGTCTCAAGGGGATATTTCTTTTCCAGACTTTAATTTATATACTATCTCTTCTATTGTAAAAGTTATTACTTTATTAATAGATCAGTCATATGTCGCAAAATGGAAAGATTATTGGGAGCTAATTAGTATGCACTTCATGAAAATCTCCTTAACACATAAAAATATGATTGTAAATAACTCCATGTTATGGTTACTAAAGGAATTTTGTACTTCACCTATTACACCTAAACATATGGTTTGTTACCCATTAAATATTATTATTAGCTATCGTAACTTTATATTCATGCACCCTAAGTATAGGGAATGGAATTTTATTATATTATCTATAATGTATACTCAGGGTATGCTTTTGTCAACTACTTCTGAAGGAACTCATTCAGCTATAGATAATGATCTAAAGTACTGGTATCAGTTGATATCTGATAATAAAGTTAAAAATCTAGATTTCTTAAAACAAGAATTTGATCCAAGAGAAACTTGCTGGTTAGAGGTTCAGACCTTTAGACAACATCTCATTAATAAAATAGATCTAATGTCTATAACAGTTAAAGAATCTATTCCAACACTGATTGATTACTTGATATTAAATTTACAACATAAAGTTTCTGATAAAGGTAAACTTTCATACATACATAAAATTATCAGACAAGAAACTTTTACAGTGTAGATACATACTGGAATTATTTCACTTCTATTAATGGGGACCCACCAAATCAACAAGATAAACAATATATATTGGAATCTGCCTATAGAACTATGTCTTCCATTGTCTGGAGACTTTATACATGGAAATTTTACATAGATCTTTTATACACCTTTGATGATGAATAAAATAAATAATAAAGATAATCTATGTAAGAGATGTAATGTAGAAATTAATGCTGACTGGGCTCATATGTTTTATGACTGTATAAAATTGAAAGAATACTGGAAGTCAATTAATGAATTTTTGCAGGCTCTTTTACAGATAATTTCATTATTTCTAAATCTCTTATATTATTCAACACACCTGTACCTCAAAGTGTTAAAAAGGTTAAGCTTCCCTTGTTATGGTCTATTCTAGCAGTGGCTAGGAAAATAATAACCAGAAATTGGATTTCAGATACACCTCCTTCGTTCAATGAATTTAAAAATGTTATGAATATAGTGTGCCATATGGAAATAAACACAATTAGGTCAAGAACAACTAGAAAAACATCTTATTATATTGTATGGGATAATTTACAAAATTTGTTAAAAAAATCCTAATTTCAATAGCATGGTATTTTAGTTTAATTAATTGATCTGATTGTAGTGGATGTCTTTGTAAATACTTTAGTTGTTTTGTTGAATGTTATAATCATATCTATTTTTAATTACTTGTATAAAATTGTTATGATATTTCTCTTGTATGTTAAAACAATAAACCTGTTTTGAAAAAAAAGAAAATGGGGAGCATGATTTACACAAAATATGCAGGATATAGAAAAAAACAGTAAGATACACTTCTAAGGAAAAAGTAGTAATGCAATGTTTATACAAAATGTACAGTACATACATCAATAATCCAATTAATGTACTACGTTCAAGTTTAATGGGAGCTTAATTAAGTAGTTCTAATACTGAGATAATGTGCTGGGAGTAAAGACAGGTACAGAAGAAGAGGGAAAAGGGATGTGGGGTGGTATTTTGGACTGAGGGGTGAGTAAGGGTGGGGTTAAGTAGAAGGAAAAGGGATGTGGGGTGGTATTTTGGACTGAGGGGTGAGTAAGGGTGGGGTTAAGTAGAAGGTTCTAAGAGAGTGTGTGTGTGTGTGTGTGTGTGTGTGTGTGTGTGTGTGTGTGTGTGTGTGTGTGTGTGTGTGTGTGTGGTGTTTACAGTAAAGTAGCTGTGGAGGTTAGCATACGGGTATGTGGTTTGGCTTGAGTTGGAAAACCATGGGTTAGTATTAAGTGATGTGTTAGGTGGAGTGTCATTTACATATGGCCTCTTTAAACAAGGTGTTTTATTAGTTCCCTCCTGAATTTAGAGTAGGAATTTGTGTTTATGATTGTTCCTGGAATGTGTTTCACATGTTTAGGGAACCATTATGGAGAAGCTGTGTTTTGTGGGTGCAGTTTGTTTTGGGGGATAGACAGCTTTAATGACCTTTGAGATCCGAGGTTATAGCTATGATTTCTTATGCCAAGTCTATTGGAAAAGAAGAACTTGAGGAAACACTCAGTCGCAATTCTTTGTACTTCACAGCCTGATGCTGTAATGTGGTGACCACTGATAATGGTCTAGCAGGAGAATACAGCTTAACAGTAATAAGGGGTACTAAACAACAGCTTATTAAGCACCTTTCTGACATCAGAAAGGTGCTTAACAATTCTGTTTGCATAATTTCAGAGCATAATCATGGTGTTTTACTCAATAAAATATGTTTTGAACTTTTAATAAGTGTAGAAACTTTTGCTGTATCCAAGATTCTGAATCAGTCATCTATCCATCCATCTCTTATACCTTTATTATTCAGTTTAGGACAATGGGTCTTGAGCTCATAACAGTCAGGAATCTAAGATAAATGGTTTCATAAATAAATTGGGACTGGCAGGAACTGAAGAAAACATTTAAACAACGTTATGCAATTGCGTGTGTGTGTGTGTGTGTGTGTGTGTGTGTGTGTGTGTGTGTGTGTGTGTGTGTGTGTGTGTGTCTAAGCATATGTGTGTCCCCTTAGTGTGAGAGTTAGAGAGAGGGTGTTCCTAAAGAACTAGGAATGGAAGCATTTTAAAGGTGCAGTAATGTAGCTATAAATAAAAAGGAAATGTTCTATAAATATAAATAAAAGGAAATGTTCTATAAATACAAATAAAAGGAAATGAGAGAAAAATAAACAAGAGTTGAAGGCAAAATGTCACATCGGGCCAGTCTGTTGGCACAAAGCAAAACTCTATCTGACATTCCAATAACATATGCATGGGAATGAACATGCAAATCAAAAAGCCTGCTGGAAGGAAGGGTTGTGCAGCAAACAGAATGCAAAGCTCAAATCTAGTAAAAAAATGTTGCTTCCTGACAAAAACTAGGGACCTGATAAAACCAGCTGTAATACAAGCAACAAGGTGATGGCACAAGAATTAAAACTTTGTGCAGAAGCAAACACACGATTCAATTATGTGATCACGTGTCTTTGCTAATACACACTGGAAAAACAGTGCACAAAGTATTCTACTTTCATTCTAGCTGTCCCGAACTACAGAACTGGCCCATCTCCTTAACCACAGACATAATTTTCTCTTTAGTTACGGGCCACTAACAAAGGTAAGCACTATAATAAATTTATGAATCTATGAATCTATGAATTCAGTGGGTACACCCAGTTCTCTGCATTTCAGGAAGCCTTTTGACAAACAGTGATATATTTATATTTATATTTATATATTCAGGTCACATTTTAAATATACTATGTATTGGGCCCTACCTCAGGAACTATGCTACTTTCACTGTAAAATTATGTCCCAATATGTTATACTGCATGCAATCTGCAAAATTATTTTCTGAGCAGGAGCTCAACAGTGTCTAAATAAAAAAATAATAAAAATCTGGGGCAAAAATAAATAAATACATATATATACATGATAAATTTGTAAACCTTTTTAGTTAACAAACATAACTTCATCACAATGTCTTTTCCCATATTTTCTACCCAAAACTAATAATACAATTCTATCGACAGTCATTTTGTGAGACAAATGTCAATTTCCCAACCAATGCCAAATTGTGTTTATTTATTTATTAATTAAAGGATTAATTTATCATTATTGTTACCTTTTTTGTTTATGTGACATAATATGAAGAACTGTTAATACCTGATTATTTTTTTAATTTCAAAAGGATACCACACTGCGGAAATTAAGTATAGCAGAATTTCTGAAGTTGTGCTACATTTAGAGGATGTAAATAATATAGACAATTAATATCAGGTCTCTGATCATAACCAATTCATTATGTGTTCAAGATAATGATATCAAGAAATTAATTTTGAGAGCAGAGCACAAAAGGTGAATTTTGCTTGCATATTGAGGAAACATAATTGTATTGGCCATTTTGGGCTAATTTCTCTCTCTTTCACTTCCCTGCTATAAAAACCTCATTTGCACAGTTTTTACGCTTGTATTCCACTCAGCAAGTGCCTTCCAGGTGTTCTGCAGAGTCTACAGCAGCATAGACAAAAGAGTGACTTTGGAGTGATTAAGTATCACTTTTCTGCTTTTCTTGCTGTCTTAACTAATTCTGCCTAAAACGCCATGTTTCAGCGAATCTGTGATTTAAAAGGTTTGTTATTGTAGACAACTCTGCACAGCTCCGCGTGGTGTCCTGCAGAGTGATACAGGCAACTGGTAGGCTACACACTGAAGTGCGCTTAAAGCATTTACTGTTCCTTGTTTCCCCTTTACTGAAATAGCCTGTTGAGGCTACACACTCAAGTGCGCTAGCCCATGTTACATATTTATTGCATTTTCCTGCTGTTTGTTGCAAAAAAAGAAAAAAAAAAAAAAAATTATCCTTGTTTCCCGCCTATCCTGACCTAGAGTAGTCCAAATACAGGCTTTGCTGTATTCTGGACTTTTGGAAAGTTCCTGTGTTACCCATTTCCTTTCTTGGATAAAGGGAGGCTTCTTTGTTCACCAGTGGCAGTGGGGAGCTTAGAGCAGCCTATCTATTCCTGGAGGAGTGTTCCCAGCACAAGAATCTGGTAGTCTATTGGCCGTTTTGGGCCAATTTCTAGCTCTTTCAAGTCCTCCTGTATAAAACCCGCTTTAGCGTGGCTTTGCGTGATTTTGCACATAGCGCAGCATCAGGCAGCACCGCTTAATTGGGTTTAAACCTTTCTCGGCTCCACAAAGTCTGCTCTTCACTTTTTCCCTTAGAACTGATCTAGTTCTCATAATAAACACCCTATTCCTACTCTAAAGGCTGGCACTTGCTCACTAAAGCAATTATATAAGTCAGCACTAAAAAATTAAAAGCACTACATCCTCACAAACTCCCCTTGAGTACCTTGTTCCCCATTTGGCCATTTTTTTAAATTATAAAGGAATTCCCAATACTATTCTAGCATGTCCAAAGGTCAGTTGTCAATCTCCTCTCTGGTCCAGTTGGTGAATCTGGGAATCTTGAGGCAATGTTACAACTGCCTCATGTACACAGGCAACCCTCTCCTCCTCCCAACAAATTCCAACACATGTGACAGATGCAACCATATAGCCAAACTGGAGGCTAAGCTCTCTCAACTCAGTAATGGCGTAACCAGTCAGGAGGAGAAGGAAACCACACTCACTACAATTCCAGTCTCACATAGACCTACCACGACAGCAAACCAAACACATAAACACACAAAAACATACTCGGAGGCCCTAAATAAAAATCTGCCTAAGCAGCAGAGACCTCCAAATCAGACACCCAAGCAACCGCTACCCCAAAACAAAACACATGCAACACATAGCTCACAAAGCCAGTGTGCCGAACAGTCACAGCCCTTAAGGCTAAACAACACACCTAATACACTTGTAATAGGTGACTCTATCGTCAGGCACACTGACGTTCCGCTCACCAGGCTGAACAAGGAGAAGGTCACGGTGAGCTGCCTGTCGGGCGCTATGATCCGCCACATAACGCAAGCACTCAGGTCACTCCAAGGCAAGTACAAATATGACTCAGTCATTGTCCATGCTGGTGTGAATGACCTGAGACGTACCTCCCTGGACTACATGATAAGAGACATAGAGGAGTTCTCTGAGCATGTAGCCCAGGCCGGTATGACCCTGACCTTGAGTAGCATCTTACCCTCACCAAGAATGATGCCACAATATGAAGACAAGATGATCAATTTCAACAATTGGCTTAAGTACTGGTGTCATTCAAAGGGGATCCAGTGCCTGTCAGTCTGGGATGACATGTTCGACAAGCCACGATGCTTCGCTAGGGACGGCTTGCACCTGTCACCCCTGGGCTTTCGGATATTGGCAAAGGCTCTTGCCACCCCCCATAGTGTCTTTTTTAGGCAAGGCTCAAAAGACAAACCCACCTCCATAGGTATCACAAGGGATAAGAAACTAAGAGTAATGCTACTCAACGCCAGAAGTCTAAACCTTAAGATGCACGCACTCGAAACTCTCCTTAGCATGGAGAAGATCGATATCTGTGCAGTAACAGAAACCTGGTTTAAGGCTCCTGAGAGCACCCCAGCACTACCAGGTTATACCTCATACCATGCTTTTCAGCCCCAAAACTTGGACCGAACCACAAAAGGAGGGGGAGTATCAATATTCGTCAAAGATACCCACACCTCCAGGTTGGTGGTACAGCATGAAGCATCAGAGACTATCCATGTGCAACTAACTGTGGGTAAAACTGCCTTCCAGTTTATAGCCTGCTACAGACCACCCTCCCAAACCCAGGAACCCCACTCAGCCTTCCTGAGAACACTGGAAAATCGTCTAAGGCCAGCTTCGAAAGAAAAATTGCACAGGACACTAAGGATAATCACAAGGCTTTCTTTGGTTATGTTAGGAACCTGGGTGGGAATTGCCAGATATGCTCAGAATTAGTCCAAAATGACAAAAAATACACCGAACCCACAGACATTGCCAACATCCTAGCTGACAGGTTCAGCGCAAACTTCTCCCCCATCTCCACACCAAAAGGGCAAATATCTATCCCATCAGAGTGCTGCCCCCCTGACATCTCAGATGCTCAGGTAAGAGCCGCCCTCTCCAAAGCAAAAAACACAGCATCAATGGGACCAGACGGTGTTCCGGGCTGCGCCCTACATGAACTCCAAGAAGAGCAAAACCCAAACATAAAACTACTGTTCAATCTCAGCCTTACTACAGGATATGTACCCAAAGAGTGGCGTACAGCAACAGTGGTCCCTCTCCACAAAGGTGGTGTCTCAATGGATCCTGGAAACTATCGCCCCATAAGCCTGACTAGCTTGGTCTACAAAGCTATGGAAAGGATCATCATGGACCTCATAAATAAAGATATTGGGGACCTACAGACACTGGATCCTACTCAGTTTGGCTTTGTTAAGGGCAGATCCTGCCTCTTAAACCTGGTCAATTTCTTTGAAACAGTCACCAAGGCCATTGACGAGGGGAAGGTGGTCCACACAGCCTACCTGGACCTCGCAAAAGCCTTCGATACAATACCCCACTCGGGCATTATAGATAAGCTCACCAGCTTAAATATAAACCCCTATGTCACTAGACTGGTTGCAAACTGGCTCAAGGACAGAACCCACATGGTTAGAATTGCTGGAGCCATGTCAGACTCCAAACCAGTTACAAGTGGAGTCCCACAAGGCTCAGTCCTGGGACCTCTCTTGTTCGGTATATATTTCTCGGAGGTACAGGCCAACACGGAAGGACTGTGGCTGACCAAGTTCGCAGAGGACTGCAAACTGGGAGCCATAATCAACTCTCCAGCCGACACAAGCATCCTACAAAAGGGCCTCATAGAAACAGACAACTGATGCCAGAGCTATGGCCTCAAGCTAAACGCCAAAAAGTGTATAGTCATCCCCTTTGGCAAAAACAAAGTGCCCACAGATTACCACATAGGTGGTAATCCACTGAGTACGGAAGAAGTAATTAGGGACCTGGGGACCCAAGTTGATAGCAATCTCTCATTTGACAACCACCTGGCCAAAGTGGTTAGAAAAACATTTTATATAGCCCACCTAATCATGAAGGGATTCACATCTAGAACAGGGGAGGTTATTGTGCCTCTTTACTCATCCCTCATCAGGCCCATAATTGAGTACAATGCCCCTTTTGGGATGTACCTTACCAGACACCTGCAGCAACTGGAAAGACCCCAAAAGTACCTCACCAAGAGGGTCAAAGGGCTCAAACAGATGCCATATATTGCCCGATTAAAGAAACTCCAGCTCTACTCAGTGGCATACTGCCTGCTTAGAGGCGATCTGTGCCTGACGTATAAAGCCATGTCCAACCTGGAATTAATGGACATGCTGCACCTCAGAAAATCCAAATCCCATTGAGCAACGGGCTCAAGAGACTTGAACCTCAGCACTGAAATAAATAGGACATGCTGGAGGGACAGATTCATAACCCCGAGGCTCCCTTCACTCTGGAATAAAATCCCAGTCTAGGTTAGGCAGAGTCCCTCATTGATTCTCTTCAAGAAGAATCTTGATGAGTGGATGGGCGATCATAGGTTTACCCCGGGTATCACTTCTGTGTCACTGTTAGACAGAGGCACAGTATACTAACCTCGAAAAAGGGCAAAGCAAAATTCATTTAAAATGGGTGGCGAAAGTCAAACACACTCTGGCTGGGCTTATAAATGCCCTAGGGCAGATAGCCTAGTATGAACCTATGAACCTATGAATCTATAATAAAGATTATGATCTGTAAGATCTGATCATAATTCGTTGCAGGGCATGGAGCTTTATCTGCTCCATGTAGCACTAGTTACAGAAAAAAGCCATTGCTGACAGACAGCTGGCAGAAACAAAGTATCCCTCTTAAGAATGAACTGCTTTAATAAAAGTTGTTAACTTTGTTCTGTCTCATTTTTTGTTCATAAGTATGGCAGAGCTTTTAAAGCTGTTTTACCTTCTGCCAGCATTTGTTGCTGGCCAGCACCAGCCAGTGTCAATCTCCAGTATGCCACTCAATCTAAACAACACTTAGGGATGCTTAACAAAAGTTTGTTAAGCACCTTTCTTATGTTAGAAAAGTGCTTAATAATCTTGTCTTTTTCTATTTTTGGAGTGTAATCACTGAACTCTGTGCATTACATAATTATATATGTCTGACATGAAAACTATTGATTGTGGTTATTGTAACTGTACTTTTGGCCAGTGTCATGTCTGAGAAGCATCTTTGAACCAGTTCATTTACTTGTTTATGAAATGCACATAAGTGAATGAATGATCATAACAGGTAGGTAGTGTAAAACGATAACAGAAAACATGAAAGCCGTCTCACAAGTTGAATTTGAAGATGGGAATTATCAGACAGCATTACAGAAAGGGGAATACAAAAGCATTTGTGATGATCCAAAGAGGGGTGTACTTAGTCTTGTCCAGACTGACTTACAAACATTTCATATCAAACCTGTCCTAAATTAGGGTGGCACCTTATTGCAAGCAGGACAGAATGACAAAAGAGTAGATCCAGTACGAGTCCTTACAATTCCTTAACTTAAATCAAAAATTGCCTAACAAATACTGTTAGTACCTACCAGCTCAAGTACCCATCTCCTTGAAACACATGCATTCAAGCTTATGTAGTTACAGGCAAACAGAACACAAAGAAAACAGTATAAATGCATTTTCCTAGAGGTGACCCGATGACCCCCTTACTTTATTATTCTTATGCCACGGCTTATGCACCTCACTGAAACAACAATCACTGACAGGCAATGAAAAACTCTGTCTCACTGCTGAACTCAGAGAAACTGAAACATATATCACAAGGTATGTGCAGTCAGCAACAGCACACAAGCAACAGCCACCTTAAACGGATATGCTTGAGCAAATGTAATAGAAGCAGAGCTGCAGTGAGCAGCTGACTGCCAACCACAAAGATGTGCACCTGAGTTACATCAGGACAAGGCAAGGATGTAGTTAGGCATACTCAAGTGTGCTAAAATGAGTACATTTTTTAAAATGATAGGTGGGTGGTAGGGGCAACAACATTTAGTATGTGTATAATTTCTAAATTTCTGCCTACACCTGGGACAAGTCTACCTATCTATGGAAATGTCTGGAGATTTGGAAGATCCAGAGGAAAAGAAGAAATAACAGTGAGAAAAATAGGGCCTAGGGCAATGTGCTGGGAGACACCTGGAGAAATGATCCCTGCATTAGAGAAACTAGTAGTAATTTCAGTGGTAGCTTGCCTGTTCAACAGATTTTTGTGCATTCTAGATTAACAAAAAAGATGTACTGGTTAACAGAGATAGACACCTGCTTTAGAACAACAATCAGAACATTTATCAAAACAGGAGAAGGATGCAGACAGAAACAGAGGCAGATAATGTACTGTGGCCAGGCTACAAACCACGCTGTGGTATGAGAAGGAGACCATAAAAAAAAGTTCATTGTTTGAAAGTATGCCACCTTTTCAAGTAGTCTGACAGCAGCTGATGTTGGGAAAGCAGGCTTGCAATAGGAGGGTGATTTTAGAGCGAAGATAGTAGCATGTTTCTAGCTTTGTGGAATAACGTCACTGTCCGTCCTTGCTCTGATTCATCTAATTTGTTTTAGAGTACAATTGTATGGCCATCGGGTTGATGTGATGTCATTTGTACATGGAATGGCTAGACTGGATGGCAGCTGGGACTTAAGGTATGAACAGCAGGATAATATACTTCCATTGGAGAGAATCCATGGGAAAGTAGAGATGCTAGGAGAGCTGGCCTCAGGCTGGATAGAGAAACACAAAGATTGGGGAAATGCATAATACCCCTGGAAGAATTGCACAGTGCAGATTGAATAAACAATGGCAAAATTTAAGGGGGTTCACTTGTTCATCAGAAGACTGAACTCAAGTGTTGCTGAGATAGTCTTTCCACTGTGTACAGTATTTGTAACACTAACTACTATATCTAGGAGCCATAGAGGGATACAGACATTAGAACATAGCTCTCAACTGTCCAGATTTTCACAGAATATTCCGATTTTTGCCTCCTATTTTTAGTCTGTAGAACAAAGCTCTCAACTGTCCAGATTTTCACAGAATATCCAGAATTTTGCCTCACATTTTTTGTCTGTTCCTCATAAAATTTGTGAGGTTGCTTTTGGCAAATCACTACGGAATGAAGTCACTAAATAATGACATATATTTAAGTTTCAGACTTCCCATCCTTCAGAAAATGCACACTAACATAAATCCTGTTATTCTAGCACATTTCTAAGTTTATAACAGCAAGATTTAAAATATGTCCCTATTTTTGGGCCTTGTCCCCCCATTATTTTAGGCATTTTTCAGATTTCTTGTGCTATCAATTTGAGAAGTATGCATTAGAATGACAGAACAAATGCAATGAAGAGTTACCAAAACTACCCAGGGAATGGAGGCTCTAGGGTATGAAGAGGTACTCTATGTATCAGAAAAGGAAAATGCAGACCAGGAAGGGAATCCCATTTCTACCAACTGCACTGTCAGGTACTAACTGGAGGGTGGAGTGGAACGGGAAGGCTAAGGGTGATGAAAGCCATACAGATGGCATGTGGAAATATTCATGACAGAGAAAGTGGTGCACCTTGAAACACATTGCTAGAGCAATGGTAAAGTGTACTTCAATGATCAAGGATGCCTAGCACAGATCTAGTGCAGCTGTAAGAAAGAATGGATCAGCTGTGAACAGAAGAGGGATCACCTGCAGTACTCATGTGAGCTCAGTAGGCTTTGTATCAGCATCTGAGTATGTTTGCACATACGTAGCTATATTGTAATAAACCATTTATAAAGTGAACCATGCGACTGTGCTACTGGATGTGAGCAAAGTTTAATCTCAGATAATATAATTATTGCAAAACAAAAATAAGTAATAATAAATGGCATTCTAATTTGCCTAAGTGTTTCTCTTAATCCATTATCTTGTTAGCTGTTCAGATTCCCATCTTGCATGTATCCTCACATCAGTCACTTTGATCTCTGTTTTTACATTATGGATATCTGAATTATTGCTCGTCTTTTAACTTGTAGTAGTCCTGTTCCATACTGTCTAATATATGAAATGTAAGTGTGCATAGAATCTGATTTTACAATACACTTTATGATTAATTATATTAAGCACACAGCACAACTGAGCTGCACCCTCAGAAGTTAAAAAGAGAGCCTCTGTGGTCATCACTACACAGCTGCATGTCATGTGTCAGTTCTACTCTATCTCGTCTCCTAGTCCTACACTTCTTTGGCTTCTCTCATGTTGAAGCTCATTCTAAAACCTTTTAGTAGAAATGAACTGATAATCTATGGTACTTTGATGCACAGGTAAATGTATGTATTAAACACATTGTAAGATACTGCTGTTTATTATTCTTTTGTGCTCTCCTAACTTAACATCCATTCTTCCAAAGCCTGCTAAGCTCTACCTTCAGCTGCAGCTGCTTTAATAATGACTGGTATTCAGCTTTCTGCCAAACCCAAGGGATTGTTTGCATCCTAAAAGAGCTAACTTAGGCTTGCAAAGCAGGGATGACACAGCACCTGGTTTAAAAATGTATCTGGTTCTGCTTTCCTGGCTTTGAATGCAAGTCCTTCGTCTCTTTGGAGACTGTCCAATTTCAGCAGGAACTCCAGCGTACACAGGCTTCTCTGTTCAGAGGAAGACACATTCTCAGTGAGCTCTTGTGTTCAAAAGTACAGCAGGTGTCCTTTTGAAAAGCTTTTGTTTTTCAATGGTCATCTTCATTACATTCATGTCTGCCACTTACTATTAAATATCTGTTCCATTTGCAGACTTGTTCCGATGTGGTGGAAAAACTGGGTAGTGGCCGCAAATAATTATTCAAGATTTGAATAAACATTAGGGGATCAAGCAGGAAAAATTATAATGTCTCTTTACAGTGAAGCTTTACTGAAACAAAACAATCAGCAAATTCTACAAATAATAACATTTCTTTACATCCCAGCAATTCCATGAGCCACTGCACATACTGTAAAGGAAAATCCATAGAAAAGCTACACACCACAAAGAAAGGTCATGTGTTCCATAAGTAGTCTTCAGTCCTTTCTAAGAATACAGCAACTGCTCACCTAACCCATTTTCCAAGCCTTGTCAGATCTCACGTTGGTGTGGAAATCATTCTAGTGAATGTAATAGCTCTTCTAGAAACCTGCAGCTAGTTCAAAATGTGTTATTGTTAAAAAGGGGAGTGAGGATCAATATAAGAAAACTCAGAAAAGGCTAGTGTACTATTTTTATTCAGTTTATTTATTTGTATTTGTTTACAAGGGTACAGAAGTAATCTAGAAGGACCTATTTCAGTCTTTACCCAAAGGTTACAAAAGTAAAGCAGGAATATAAAGCTTTATATTTGCTAATAAAATGAAAACAAGAGGAAAAAAAAGTTGCACTTGACCTATATTAATAAAATTTGATTTGATTCTAACAACCTCCATGTGTTTAGTACTTCACATTCAGAAAAATAATTATGCAGACCCAAATGATCTATGGACACATTTTTATATATGTTTTTAACCAGCTTGGTACACATTTTTGCTGGAGGTCAGAATAACCATCTGGTTAAGTTGCTTGCTGACAGACACAAAGTAGGCGAAAAAGACTAAAAGGAATCAAACCCAAAACTGCAGGAAGAAACTTGTTCGGTGTCGATACACTTAATGGCGTACTGCTCTACTTCTTTGCTTAAGGATTTTTGGCAAAGCCAATAATAATAATGAGGGACAAAGGCTAAAAATGAGGGGACAATTCTTTCCGGTGCTGACCTTTAATCAAACGTCTTTTACACTTAAAAGGGTGGAAACTAGTGGAGTGTAAATAAGTAATAATAACTACGGTGGGTCAGCGAAAACAAAAGGAAATGTCCTTGTTATAGAGGATCCATGGTGAGAAACAGATACTCCACTAGCCAGGTTTAGCAGGGATAGGTCAATGGTGAGCTTCCTGTCCACAGCCAGGATACAGCATGTGTCTTGGGCTCTAAAATGTCTTCACCCCAGATAAATATATGACATGGCCTTTGTTTAAGGGGCTGTGAATGACTTAAGATACACTTCCCTGGATTACAGACATGCTACAGCTCTTCCACAGCTGATACAAAGCTAGTCTTCAGCAGCATCCTACCTTGACTGAGAATGATTTGGGCTCGGAATTTGCATAACTGTTAAGGTGCTTACCTCAGAGACACAAGGTATACGGTTTATTTCTTACCTTTGAAAGGGAAATTGGCTGCGGTCAAAATGGACCACAAGGACAGACAGCCTATGATTCATAGGTTCATAGGTTGGTACTAGGCTATCAGCCCTAGGGCCTATAGAAGCCTAGCGATAACAATTCCCTGGCTATTTCTTCCCACACTATTTACTTCCCTGGACCACTGTCTAGCAGGGCGACTGACGTGATCCCTGGGGTGAATTTCCTTTCTCCCATCCAATCGTCAAGGTTCCTTTTGAAAAGGGCCAAAGAGGCACTCTGCTTGACATGTATGGGCAATCTATTCCAGAGTCTGGGGTGTCTCTGGGTCAGGAACCTATCCCTCCAGCATGTTTTGTTTATTGAGATGACAAGGTTTAGATCCCTGGAGTGTGTGGCTCTGTGGGACTGGGATTTCTTTAAGTGTAGCATATCCAACAGCTCTGGGTTTGACATGGCCTTGTATGTTAAGCAGAGATCACCTCTGAGTAGACGATATGCGACAGAGCATAGCTGGACACATTATAAAGAAAAGAAGACTGACTTCAGCAATTAGCTCAGCTTCGGGTATCTTTCAAGGTGAAGCCCATATCTCAGCTTGGAGAGATATGGTTGACTGTCCTATCTGCTATGCCTTGGAAGGCTTAAACCTTTCACACTAAGGCTTCTGTATACCGGCCAAGACTTTTCCCTACCCTCATGGTGTCTTTTTAAGCAATGGAAAACTGCTCTATCTACCAACCTAGCTAAACTTAACTAGGTCAGTACAATGGAGACACTGCTCACTACTGAAGCCCAAGTAAGAAATTACCCTCTGCAGAAGTCTTCCTAACCTTAGAAAATATGGACATCTACATCATTACTGAAATATGGTTACAGTGCATTAATAACACACCTTTCCTCCCATGGTTCAATGCTCATCACACATTCAAGTTCACTACAGATGGAGTCTCTGTAACCAGTGAGAGCAATATTCATCTTCCTTGATAACGCCTTCACCTTTAGACTTACACAGCTGGATAATGACCATGGACCCCTTTACATACGAGTAAACATAACCAATTACCATCACCGATTCCTGGCTAACTACAGAATCCCATCTATGTCACCCACAACCTGCAAGGCATAGCCAAATAAAATGTAGTCCCTTAGTACAGAGAGTATTTCTATTAAGAACACTTACATGACTGTACATAAAGATGCAGAGCACTTCCTTCATTAATGCAATAATGTACTAGATGAGATTTTACACTACCCTGTGACAGGATCACACATGGGGTCTGCTCATTACAACCATGGCACCATTATAGTCTGCGTCTAACATTACACTCTTATTGCTTCAGTTTGACCATCAATCAATGGTTCTGAATATCAGAGCCCAGCTTAATACACTCCCAAACTTTCCAAACTTTACAATCTTCAGAGATATCTCTAAGACAAATTTATTCCGACTATAAGATGACCTGAAGAGTTTCAAGAGTCTCCCTTCTCTTGAAGGCCCAAAAGCAAACAGTGCTGCATTCATGTTGGGGTTCTATTCGCAATGCAGTGCCCACACTAAGACATTGATCTCAAGTCTGTAACAAACACAGCCCCAAGTTTAGGAATAAACACCTTTGGTGGAACTCTAGCATAAACAAGTTCTATAACAAGAAGAAAAATCCTTTCCCTTACTACTAAACTGAAAACCTCACATATCACATATCAAAATTAAACAACATGTTAAACAAAACACTTAGAAATACAATCAAATCTTGCAAAGTCAAGTGAAATTCAAAACTGCCACCTCTGTCAAGCACAGGTCTTTTAACCCTTCTTCAACTGAATCAGGAACCTTAGAAACAACACCAAGCACTGTTCTGAGTTGATACATAATGGTGCTACCTACTCTGCCCTCAAAGACATAGCTGACTTATTAGCAGACAAATTCAGCTCAAACATCTCCTCCATCTTTCACCTAGCTTACACATGCTTGACCTCATGTCAGCACCCCCACTGAAACATCACCCTTAAACAAGTCCTAAAGGCTCTTTTGAAGGTAAAAATACTAGATCACTGGGACCTGACAATATGTTGGGGTGCTTCCTTGCCAGAATATATATTGTCAGATCCCCAATGAGCTAGTATTTTTATATTATATGGATTGTATGGAATGAAAAAATAAATTAAATTATATTTAATGTTAAATGGATTTTAGCAACAATATTAAGTAAAATCAGATGGTGGTTATGGAAAAAGGAGTGAGCATCTGATAGGGGTGAAAATTTAGTATGATTCTGTAAACAAATTTGTATATGTATATATTTGCTCATTTGTAAATATGTAAATAGTTTGCAAATAAAAAAATAATTTTGTGTAGCTATCTATATATATCTATATCTATATCTATATATATATATACATATATATATATATATATATCTATATATATATATATATATATAAAACTAAAAGACCCTTACTCTTTTTGATAGGTGCCATAGGATCATTTGCATCCACCTGAGCTACTATCAGTTCTAGCAGATGAGGCCTTGGTTTAATGTCTCAGCTGAAGGCTGGCACACTCAGGAGTGCAACACCCCCCTTATGCTGCACTGCAGAGTCAGAAATTGCTTTGCCTGGTGTAGGAATAGAATCCCCAGGCTACTGCACCAAAGGCAAGTGTGCTACTTGTTGCACCACTGACACCACTACAAACATTGGGAAACTTAGCCAAAGACCCTTGATATCAGCATAGAAGAGAATACTGAACAGCAGCTGTACTAATACTGAGCTCTGGGGGACACCACTGGTAATAAGCCATTTTGAGAAAAGTGTGGCCTAGTCATAATTTTCTGGATACTGCCTGTGAGCCATTTTGCTAGCCATTGGGTAACATACAGGTACAGTTAGTTTGATAGGTTTATCTATAGTGAGTGAGGAAGGGTGTCAAATGCGTTGGTTAGATCAAGGTAAACTGTGTCTATCAATTTACTCTTGCCCTGGGCCTCAATGGCTTTTTCTAAGAAGGCAACCAGGTTAAGCAGATAGTATCTAACTCTCACAAAAAACAAACTAATTTGGATAAGGGGACTTTAGGCTGCAAATGTCCATGTTTATGAAGTCCATAATGATGTGTTCTATTGTACTACAGATTAGGCTTGTGAGGTGCATGGTTCTGTTATCAGCAGGATCAGGAAAAGGACCTCCTTTATGTAAGAGAATGGCCACCAGAGTTCTTCAAGTCTCAGGCACAAAGCCAGAGGCTGAAAAGATTGTGGAATTGGTCATTAAGCATATACCTCTTGGCTTAAGCAGCAATTTACAAGTATTTTTACCTTATTATTACTATATGCTGACATCCATAATTTCCTAACTTTCCCTCTTATATTATATTCTTTCATTATTACTCATAAGATTTCATGTCCAGTTGTGTCAAATACTTTAAGGTCCCCTATTATGATTTTTGCTTCTTCTCTGCTATTCATAATATCATCCACAATTTTTCTGTCATTAATAATTTTTGTCAACCTTTCCCCTTTATACTATATGAATTATCTTTCATATATTTTCCATTTTAGTTTCAAATCACTTTTGTATTATTTTCATAAAGATCTCAAAATCATTATTACTGAATACTATTGGTCTCCAATTTTTTAATTGTCTTCTGTCTTCCTTCTTCCATATGGATTTAAGCAATCAACTACATGATTCCTTATACATAAAACCTTCATTTAACCAATCTTTCAAAATCTTTAAAAATTTTTTTTTGCATATCCCTTAAATTGTTGTACATTTCATACCCTATTCCATCTGGTCCTGCAGATGAATCTATAGTTACTTGTCCTAATATTTTCTGTAGTTCTTTTAAATAAATATCAATTTCTAACTCTTTATTCTCTTTTTCTGCTAACTTTTTTACTTCACATGTTTTTTCGCTACTCTTTTTTCTTTAAATATTTCTTGTACATATTGTATGACACTACTTATAATCATTTCCTGAGTTCTTTCCCTTTATCCTTTTATATTTTTCATTTATCTCATTACACTATCATCTTCTTTTACTAATCTGTCTAAGTAACTCAATACTTTTCTTATTCCTTGTAAAAAATATATTTGCTTATATAACAATTCTTGTATTTTTTTCTTGATTTCTTTCTTATAATTTTTTTCTTTCTCAAACCACTTTCTATCATTAAGTTCTAAATCTTCCAATGCATCATTATATGTTTTTTTATATTTTTCTTTCTGTACTTTTCTTCACATCATATAGCCACTGTAAACAAACATTTTTTTTACATTTTCCTTAAATATCATCCACCATCCAGACCGATTTTTATAAAAAGTTCTCATAGAAATATTTATTTTTACTTTATTTTTTTTATTTTACATTTGTTTACTGGGCTAGTCCAACTGGATACATTTCCATTTTCAGCAGATGCCCGAGGAGAAAAGCTCCACATTGAAGTTAATACAAAACAAATTATTTACATAAAGAAAGTAAGTAGTTAGTAAAATACAAACAGAAAAGCATGGTTCAGTCTAGATTATACTAATTGAGAATATATACTAGGAAGGACACTTACTCTAATTAATTCTATTTACAGTACAAGATAGGGGAGTCCTACATTAGTAAAACATTCGTGAAGAATATAATGGATATGATCTTTCCATAACTGTATTACTAATTTATTTCCTTCTTCATTCCATGCACTCTCATTTATTGGTTTTATTCCTTTGCCTATTTTTATATATTCCTTGTTTTTCTTTATATCTAGCCATATTGTAAGTTGATCAGAAAATCCTCTTTCAACTGTCCAACTTCTTCTATAACTAAAACTTCTAATAATACAAACTAATCCATTTCAGTTCTATACATACCCTTGTGTAAGTCCATGAATTTTTTTATGCTCGCCTCTTAAATCACACAGTCTCCTGTTATTATAATATTCACATTTATGACTACATAGTCTAACATCTGATAAAATAAGCTTTCCCTTTCTTTACAATTAGTATAAGCACACAATGCTGTAATTCTATATAATTGTTCTTTCTATTTTAAAACTACAGTGGTTAATCTTGCCATTTCTACTAAAGTTGCATTTAATATCTTTACAGTATTTCTACAGAATATGTCTATTTTAAAACATCTTTCATTTCCCAAATTCCAGATTATCAGATTATCTTTTCTCCCCATAATGTTTATCTTCTTCATTTGTTAAAATCTTGTTTTTTTTAATATAATTACATCTACATCTCATATATTACACCACTCTAAAATTCCTATTCTTCTTACTATATTCATTTGCAGAAAGGACTAACATTTTCATTTTCCCTTTTCCTCAGATTCATGGTTTCATACGTTTATAGCTAATTACTGGATTAGCTTTCTTAATAGACCATTCTAAGCCTAGCCAATTTCTTTACCAAAGGTGACAATCAAACACTGTACCTTATGTCTGTGAGTCAAATACCTTTAACCATTATACCAACCCCAATCATTCGATGTATATATTCTTTTTCATCCATTTGCTTTCTTTTTTCCTTTGTACTTATCCCTTTAAAATTTCTTTTGCTGTATTTTACCTTTTTACCAACATAATTATTTTTTCTTTTACTACCTCCCAATTTATATCTTCTTCTTCACTTATTTCAGAATCATCTTCTATATCTTCATTATTTTTTATCTATTTTTCCTTCTATTTCCACTACTTCTAAAATTTCTTCTCTTTGTTCATTTTCTTCTCTTTTTTCCTTTTCCTTACTCTTATTTCCATTTTTGCAATCCATCCATAAATGTCCAATTTTGTTACATTTATAACATTTCAATTCATATATTTTGCATCATGTCCCATTTCCCCACAAATATAACATTTTCTTTTGTCACAGTTAGTCATCAAATGCCCTTCTTTCCACAAAAAAAAATATATATATATATATATATATATATATATATATATATATATATATATGTATATATATATATATATGTTTTGGTTTGTCCCTAGTATTTTACAACACTATTCCATTCCACATTTATCGTGCTCAGTATATGTATATATTTTTTCTCTTTCTATTTTTAACACAATATTACAATCCCAGACATCAGTCCATAACTCCTTTTGTCATAAAACTTTGCAATCGCCAGTATTTCTTTACATAAAGTTTTCAAATGTCCTTTCAAATTCTCTCAATGTACCTCTGTTTGAAGCTGTACATACATTTTCTTTTTTGTTTCCCTGTTAAATGCTTTTATCACATAAAGATTCCATGGGTTGCAGTCTTTCTTTTTTCATATTCTCCAACAACATTTTCCAT
The DNA here is from genome assembly GCF_019279795.1 of Protopterus annectens. NCBI lineage: Eukaryota > Metazoa > Chordata > Ceratodontiformes > Protopteridae > Protopterus > Protopterus annectens. The sequence continues at coordinate 1,734,651,932 of NC_056725.1, read as the reverse complement.
TGAAAAAAACAGTCTCAAACATAATGTCACAAAATATCTCTTTGTCAATAAGAATAAATGCTTTTACCTCATGTGCTTTTACACCCAAAGCAGTTATTCAATTATCCCACTCTTTATACATGTCCATTTTTTGTCTTCTTTACTTTGAATCCTTATCACATACTTCTATTTTTCATTTTCGTCTGCCTTCTTTTCTGTTACTCCACTTTTGCTTTCTTTTACTTTCTCTGCATATATTTTCTTTTCCATCTCACCACTATTTTTCAGGATTGTCTCTGCATCCTCCCTTTGTATCTTCTCTATAATATCCCCCGCAGAAACATCTCCTTCATTTCCTGGCTCACTCTCCACCACCATTTTTTAAGGAAATCATCCCGCAACCCTCCTGACTGGAGGATTATAATTATACATCCATCATTTGCTGACTCATCTCCATCAAACAGATTTTTTTTGAAAAATTTCCTCAGACTTCTACACACATTCTCCAGTCTTGACATTTGGTTTCCCCCTTTATTTCTTTCATCTGTCCATCATCTCCTCCTATTTCTCTATCTGCCTCCCTGTTTCTTTGCACCGCCTCTGTGCCTGGAACAGAAACATGAAGTGCTCCTCCAAAATTGGCTCCACTCACAACAATGATGAGTAGGGGAAGTTTCTTGATGCCTTGGCCAAATTTCTCCTACTAGTATAAATACAACTTCAGGTCTCTCCTGAAAAGAAGCTACTAGCCTAGAGGGACTAACCCAGTCAACAAAGAATAAATAAATAAATTAATTTTAAACTTGGAACCATTACAATATTCCACTGAGAACTCCCAAATTATACAAGAAAGATTAACTTTTAAAACAAATTATGTCTATCAATCAAGCTAAATGCCAAAACGTGTAGTATTATGTCCTCTGGCAAACATGAACACCCTTATTCCTACCACATTGATGACAGCCCTCTCAAAACAGACACAGTTACCTGAGACCTGGGCATATTTGCGATGAGATCTCCTTTGACCGCCACTTAGCCTTGGTTGTTAGGAAATCCTTCTATTTAGCCTAGCTGATTATTAAGGGTATTTCTCCCAGGTCCAAGGGCATTAGCATACCTCTCTACTCTTTCCTTATTAGGATCACAACTGAATACAATGCTCCTTTTGGAAAGCACTTGTCCAGATACACAATCCAACTTGAAAGACCCCAATGTTCCCTCACAAAGAAAATCAAGGGCTCTGAGTTTCATTACCTCAGCAGAATGTCTCACAGCTCTATCTCTCATACAGACTATTTAGGGACGAGTGAACTCTATCTGGCCTATAAGGCCTAAAGTGAACCTGTCCTGAGTGGCCTCCTTCATATTTCTAAACTGGCAACAATATGTACATCACTCTACTATAGACCTTAACCATCTTCTTAACATAAACAAAATATTTCCTTTACCCTCCTCTAATGCAACATGGCTGCATGAATGGGTAACTGCAAATATATTCCTGCTCACACCCCACAAGCTGCCAAGGAAAGGAGCAACAATTGTGGGAATTTCAGTGGGTAGGCTGTAAATTATCTATGCACTCAATGATCTACCCAATTAATTACCTAGCAACAATGTATTTTAAAATATGTGTGTATAAGAAATGAGTATGTGAAGAGTTACATTAAAATATACACACAGATGTAACACATGGATACATAATGCATAGATATACATATACATACATATTTTTGTGTGTGTGTGTGTGCGTGTGTATGTGTGTAAGCCTTAGCATATACTGATTTAGAAACTAAAATAATCCTGGATTATACTTGGCTAGGAAAATACTGTTAAATGCAGGGGAAAAAAGGAATACAATTTCAAGGGGAAAAAGGAAGATAGGTTAAATGTGGATGTGTGACTAAACAGTAAGGCTTAAAGATATATAGAGGAGTGACTGTATAACCTGTAATATGTTTAGGAAACTAAGGTATCAAGTGATGCAGCAACTCTCGCAAAATACATGCTGTTTTAACACAGAATGATAAGCCACCTGCTGGTGTGAAAGTTAGTACTAGATGATTGTCACTGTTAAAGTGACACCCCAACCCAAATGGATGGAGGGTATGACTGTTACACGGTAAAGTGTGATGGAATTAAGTATTTTGTAGAGTTGATACGAGGGGTCTGGAATGAGTCATGCTATGGAAGATCTGTTGAAGTAAAGTTTAAGTATGTCTGGTGGGTATGTGACAAAGTGGGATTTTTAGGAGCAGTGACTGCAGAGTAAAAGGGTGAATTCTATGAAACTTAAATATGGAATGGGAATGGGAGGAGGAAAACATACGGGCAGCATCAATGGTGAAGCTACTAAGGGTAGTGCATATTGTTGAAGGGGACTATTGCAATAGGGAGCAGGGTAAGCTAAATGGGAATATGAGAAATTATGGGAGCTGGATTACTGCTAATGTTTTTAATATGGCTGATGCAGTATGATAAGGCATATGATCTAAAAGAAGCTGGAATGCTAATATGACAAGACGGAAGACAGATATGGTGATTTTGCAGTGAGAAGTGATCACCAAATTGTTTTTACTAGTATAAAGGAAAACATGTGAAATTAAGAAGGTATAAGACATAGTGATGTTCCATTATGCTGGGAAAATGAAAACAGGGATTATTTTGTGACAGTAGTTCTTAAAATATAACTGAAAGAAAAAAAAAAAACAATCAGTAGTAAATATAAATAAAAAAGGAAAACTGTGAAAAGACATGTTGAAGGGGGAGCTGTGATGTGAAACTTTAGTGGAGAGAGGAGGGCCTGATAAGTGAATATCTGAAATGGGGGGGGGCAATACGTATCCTGGCGATGACAAGAGGAATCTGGTAATGGGACTGCCAAAAAAGAGAGTAGACAAGTGAATGGTGGAGGTGCAATACGTATCCAGGAGATGATACAGGAAGCTGGTAATGGGACTGTCAAAAAAAGAAAAGTCAAGTGAATGACGGGGGGCAATACATAGCCTGGAGATGATGAGGGGAAGTTGGGTAATGAGACTGTAAAAAAACAGATTAGACATGTGAACCGGGGGGGGGGGGGGGGGCAATTAGTATCCTGGAGATGATGAGGGGAAGCTGGCAATGGGATTGTCAAGAACAGAGTAGGCATGTGCTCTAGGAATGATGAAGACTTACAAAGCAAGGAAATAAATCAGATTAGGAAAGAGAGTATATGAACTGATGATAGGGTAAAGGAAGTATATGGTTCAAATGATGGAGCAAGAAAAAGTAAGAAGATGGATTAAGGAGAGGTAGAAATATACCTTGCCAGATTCAAAGAATGGACTCTAATTAGTTAGTTTGTGGAAGATGATACTGTTTTGTTACTCGGTAAGTGTATAGTAAATGGAGCAGTTATGGATAAACATAACTTGGAAAACAGTGAGGAAATGGTGAGTTACTTCAGGTTGGCTGTTACTAAATCAATATATTGACCAGGGCTGCTAGATTTTATGAAGGTCACAGGGAAGCACAGCTAATTGGACAGATATAAGGCAGTGAGAACAGTGCCTTCATACCAAGCCAAGGGCTGCATAAGGAAAAAAGAGCCATATGAATGATGAGATAAACAGCACTAGGCTGGTCCATGGCAGAGCATCACTACAGTAGCATGAGTGCCAACATGACAGACATCACAGGTGAGACACAGAAGCACTGCCATGTAATGCACACTTGTGTGCAATGTAGCACTGCATAGCTACATCTAGTGCCTTTTTTTGTCAGAAGAAGGACACACAGTGGCCAACAGGTACATCAGTATGGGGCTGAGCCCAGCAATGTGGCAACCCTATTTATTATATAAATGGGCAGGATATGGGGTAAGCAGAAAAGTATGAAATTGGAGAATAGCAAGCAAAGGGAGACAAAGAAGGGTAACCATAAGGTATAAAAGGTGGGGGAAAAGGTATTTTTTAATTTAGGGGGGAAAACCCTTTTTTAACAATTGCAAATGAAGGGAAATGGAGAAACTAGTGAGGTATGATTGTGGACAGGATAGAGAATGGTGCTGGGTTTCTTTTGAAAATGAACCCTAGCTTCTTGCTAGAAGCTCTATATGAAAATATTTTGATCTCTTAAAAAGGTTTTTAAACCAGAAGATGCTTTAACAAATTTCAGAAAAATTCACCTTCAGTCAGTTTTCTTCAAAGAAAGTTTATTCGAATTAGTTGATGAAGTGTAAAAGACTACTGATTCTCTAATGGACTGATTGGTGGGACCAGCCAGTTGACAGACTCTGCCAGTTGTACTAGAATGTGCTCTATATTACTGAGGTAGTTATCCAGTTGTCAGCACACCTCAGAAGTCCCCACCTTCACACGTGATCCTGGCAGATAACCGGAGGCTCCTCTGACCCACTTTTAGAAGATAAGCCTAAACCCTGCTCCTGAAAAGTAGACATGGCAAGTACCAGTGACCACTCCAGGTCACCTCCAACATGGGGGCCCCCTACTAAGAGGCAGACCTAGCAGTCATTGGCAACCTAGTGCCACATGTTGCAGCTGGCACAAATCAAGGTGACCAGAGCCTCACTTCCTGTTCTTCCACAACTGAATATACTGAAAGATGACATAATGGGAAACAATATCACATATATATATATATATATATATATATATATATATATATATATATATATAAGACGTAAACAAAATTGCAGTTGAGCAGCAGACCAACACAGATGTCATGCACACCACTCTTCTAGGGCAGTACGCATACATGTTTGGATACTGCTCCTTTTCTGCTAGAAAACAAGTGTGCGCTTTTAAGTATACATGTGCAAAAGTTACATAGTAAAAGATAATGGCACTGAAACAGAGACTACTGTTCATTTTAGGCACACAGTCCTGACACTCTGCCTGCCATTGGTGCAACAAGTGTGGGTGTTGCTGTTTCAGATCACTGTACCCATCTATTACTGCCTGCCAGAAGGGGTGAAATGAGTAGCATCACTTACCATTCCAGACAGCTGATGCCAGGCATCCAATGTTCACAATGAATCATAGTGGACAGCAGGTACTCCTTGATGTTCCTGTGCAGGAGGAAAAGTCTGCTCTCCCTGGCACACCATGCTGGAACTCTGCCTTTCCTACTTTCTCTCTAGTATCCATGGTCACTCAATCAGGTCCACCTGAAGAGCAAAATGGTAGCCTCATGCACACAGATGCACATTTATGAATCAAGTACAACATAGCTCTGTCCTGTAGAGCTAGTACATGGGCATAGCATTGTACCACTGTACTTGTACATGGATCTTGCACTGCATTGTAGCACTGTGGGTGTACATACACCATATGCATGAGTATACAAGTCACATTCCTAGTTGTTACTGTGATGTTTAGCTCCAGCATGTTTGAGTCACACACTGTGCACAGGCTTTGTTTAGCACAATATAAATGTTTCAGCCATTTCATACAACACCAGTTACAACTGCCATAATCATCATCATCATAATCTACATGAGGGTGAGGTGTTGTGTCAACTATCACCACCTTTGTCAGTTCAGTGCTACTCTTCTAACTTCTGCGATAGTCATGCATTACTGTCACAGGTCTTCTCTCACACAATCCATCCATCTCATTGTTGTCTGTCCTCCTTCCCTCTTGCCTTCTTCCCATCTCTTCCGAATCTTCTTTATCAAATCATCTCCTTTTCTGCACATGAGCCTAAACCACAGTAATCCTTTCTCTTTGAAATTCGCTGCACTTTAGCCTTTAACTTCTGCTCTGATGCAATCATTCCTTTATCTGGCCCACAGTATACATCTCACCACCAGTCTCAGGTACTTCATCTCTATCACCTCTACCATCCTCTGCTTCTTTGCCTTTACTGCCTAGATTTCAGTACCATACAGCAGTACTGGTCATAGCACTGTTTTGTACACCTTACAATTCAGCTTCTCTGACATTTATTCATACACTACCTCTCTGATTCAAGCCTTGCCCTACCCTCCTCATTCAGACTTCCCTTCTCCTCAACCACCCCTCACAGATACTTAAAGCTGTTAAACTGTTCCACTATTTCCTTTCTATATGAAATTTCAGCTTCTTCTGATTTCCTACACTTGCTGCCATTACAACTGTCTTACCTGTGCTCAGTTTCCTCCCATGTGCCTTCCGTTTTGCATTCCATTCCCCTGCCCTTTGTTGAAGTTCTTGCTCAGATCTGCCTGTAATACCACATTGTCTGCATACAGCAGCTTTGTTGATCTGTACCCCCTGACCTGTTTACTAATGTAGTTCACCACCAGTATGAACAGCAGTGGTCTCAGAGCTGAAGCTTGGTGCACATCTACTCTCACTGGAAACATCTCAATAAGTCCAAACACTATCTGTACTTGTCATTGTTATAAAAGTGGTTTAAAAAAAAAGGTGAAATAAAAGGAGTATAAGGGTAAAAGGTTTTAAAGAGGAAAAGAAATGAAGTAAATGAGCGTAAAGAAAAAAGGCAAATGAAGTCGTGGTAATAGAGGATACTAGGAGAAAAGAAAACTAGGAGGTAGCAGAAAGGGGAGAGAGCTAAAAGTTAGAGAGGAGTTGGAAAGAGAAAAAACAGAAGGTAAGAACTATTTCTAAGATAATACAGGAGGACACAGGAAAAACAGAGGGTGAGGTCAGTCAGGGAGAAGAACAGGACAGGAGAACAGAAATATAACTAGAGGAGTTGAAGGTAAAGTTAGAGTTAGATGCAAAGTGAGACAAAGAGCAACTGAGGAGAGATAGAAGGAGAGGGAGAGATAGAAGGAGAGACTTAGGAAGAGAGAGAACATTAGAGGCAGGGGTTTTAAGTTTTCATTTGTTTTTTGAAGAGCTACTATGAAAGTGCTGGGGTCAGACAGGGAGGTAGTGGGGTAAGAAGGAGGGACATCAGTGGTATTGGAGAAAGTCTCCTGATTTATTTGATAAGGGATTTCAGTCCTTCAGCTAAGAGTGGCAAGTACCCTGTAAAGTGAAGTTTTGTGGGAGTTGATGAGTTTATTTTGAGATTTTGTAATAGTATGTGTGTAAGGAGGGTGGGTGTGTTAATTTTAAAAGTGATGATTGCTGTTGTGTAGTATTTAGTATGGAAGTTTTAAGTTGGAAGTTTTTTACAGTTTTAAGTTGGTGTTGAAGATGGAACATGAGCTAGGAGCAAATCTGGCTATATAGTTTTCGGTAGTTAGTTCAAGCTTATTTTATATTTTAGAAAGCCAGAAGCATTGAGTATAATATAGAAATGAGGTGAATGTTTGTATGAGTTTAGGCTAGGTTTCAGTTTTAGAATCTTAAGTAGAAGGGCTTAAGTCTGTAAGGGTGAGTGGCATTTTTTGTAAGTGACTTGGTTTGTTCTGATGATGGGTTAGTCAAGAAATGTCATAGGATTTTAAATTTATCTATAGTAGCATGGTTATGATTAGCAGGTTGGATGACAGTGCCATTGCATGAAGAAATGGAGAGAATGGAATTAGAGGGTGGGGTGGAGAGGGTGGGGGGCAAAAGTGTTTGGTTTTGGTTTTTTGGGGGTTTGGGGAGACAGATATGTTGGAACCATTTTTAACCTGCAGGTGAAACCACCTAGGGTGGAGTTTTGTTGGTGAGGAGATGAAACAGATGCAGGTGAGAGTGGTCTGCTGCTGTATGAATACAAGAAGAAAGGGGGAGGGGGAGTGGTGGTTATTTATATGAAAAGAAAAGGAATGAGATAGGAAAAGTGGAGCATGTTGGTATAGTTTATAGGTAGAGTTGAGGGAGATAGAAAGATTGCCCAGAGGGACTGCTTGTTGTTTTCTAGCCCAGGAGTATGGTTAGGCTTGTAAGAGTGTTGTGCTTGTGAGAGAGGGATTTGGAGGGTATCGAGGAGACAGATATGGTTGACCCATTGAGATGCGAGAATGCTGAGAGGTCTAAGAATATTGCAGAGAAGATTGTGGTTGGTGTTTCCACGTTTCTATGGAGAGAGATCAAAGGAGAGAAGAGGAGTAGAAGTGTTTATAGTGGGGGAAAAAAACCATGTTGTGAGTCTACAAACAAATTATTATTTAAGTTTGTGGTGGTAGAAGTTGCTGGTAGATGCAGCGTTCCATTATTATGGAAGAGGTGGTGGCAATAGGCGGTGAATGGAATATTAAGTTGGTTGGACAGTTGGATGAGTTGGAGATAGGGTATAGTGAGGGAGTTGTTTGGGGACAGGATGGTATTTTGGATTCAGTTATAGAGTTGTTTATTAGATGGGGATGTAGAAGGAGCATTTGCAGGCTATGAACAGAGCAGATATTCAGCTGGAAGCTTATCACAAGGTCAGAGTGGGAAGTAGTTTATCATGGATGTGTGTTTATATAGTATTTAGAGACAGTATTGAGCTTTAGTATGTGTTGTTATTTAAGTGGGGTGTAGGGTGGAGGTGATGAGGAGGGAAATTAGGGGAGGAGTGAGGTGAGGGTCTGAGAGAAAGAGAAATTGAAATGATAGTTGGAGTATTATTATTTTTGGGAATGTTGGTTATGCTGTTTGTGGTGGGAGGTGTGGAGTTTGGCCTGGGGTGTGTTTTGGGTTTTTTTCCCTGACCAAAATGTTTTAGGTTTTTTGGTGTTGGTGGTGTTGGTATTGAAGGTTTTTCTTGTCCTGAATCAGATCCAGGTTACCCTCTTGGTTTTATTTTCTCAGTTGTTTGAAGTTTAGATGGTCAGTTTTTTTTTTGTGGACCTCCATTGTTTATTTAGTTTATTTCTTAGCTCTAGTTCTAGTTGTCTAGTTGTTTTAGAGGGGGACTTTTTGGATTTGACTCTCTGACTAAAGCGGGATGGAGCATGTGGTGGTTTTTTTTAGGGAGGTATTGTGAGAAATGGGTTTACAGCCTCATCTATTGGGAGGTGTTTTAGAGTCCTTGTACAAAGCCTGCACTAATTCTACCAAATGGACTTTGAATCATCTCAGTATTGCCAAAATCAGCTTTCAAGGGGTCTTGTCGTATGTTTTCTCCAAGTGTAGAAATGCACAATTGGACTCCTTCATTCTGTATTTTCTCCTCCATTATCTGTTTCACTGCAAATATTATGTCAGTTGTGCTGCATCCTGATCTGAATCCAGATTGCTCATCTTCTATTTTAATTTCTAGTATTCTATCAATTTTATTTATTTATTTGGCATTTGTTTACTGGGAAAGTCTGACTGGGTCATGAGGTATCTATTTTCAGTGGAGACCCAGGGAGAAAAGGTCCAGAATCATATGGTTAACAGAATAAAAAACTAGACAGACATAATAACGTCATAACATTCAAGTACAAAATTTGAAGAACTACGCATTAGTTTGACAGAATGAAAACTCAATAGACATAACAAAGTTGTATTGTTCAAGCATAAATTCTATGGAAAGCCTGAAAATAGGAAGATGCAGCATTATTTACATAATAGATGATTATTATAATGATTATTAATATTCTAGAGGCCATGAAATATGGTAACAGATTATACTGGTGAAAGTGTATGATATTATGAGTAGAGAAGGGTAGGGTGTGATACATGGGATTGTAAGAATAGATGTGGAAAAGTTATGAGTATGTGTAGAGGAAGGGAGGGTAGGGTAAGTTAGTAGTGGGGACAGAGTAGAGGTAGACAACGGTATAATGGTACCTCAGCCTGGGCTCATACAGGAGCAAATCTAAGCTTTGTTGGAAGTATTCTTTTATAGAGGTTTTGAAGGAGTTCATGTTAGTAGCCGTTTTGATAGTTAAAGTAAGGGAGTTCCACAGTTTTGACACAGAGCAGGAGTAAAGGCTTAGGCCTGGCATTTTGTTAGGTTTATAAATTGTGAGGAGATGTTTGTCTTCAGATTTGAGATGTTTATTTGGGATATAAAATTTGATTAATGGGCTGAGAGCAGGACAAGCTGGTGGGTTGTAGATGATTCTGTATATTGTAGTAAGTTGTACGTACTGGAGGTGGAGGGGGAGTTCAAGCCATCCTAGATAAAGAAGAGCTTTTCAGTGATGAGTTAGAGGAGTTGTATTTATGGCAAATTTGGCAATTTTGTTATAGCAGCTTTCTAGTTTTTTTTCTTAGGGAAGTCTGTAAGTTAGTTAGAATTGGGGCCCCATATAACAGTGAGGGCAAGAAGTAGGTTTTGGCCAGGGTAATTTTGGTAGCTGAGGTGAGGAAGGTTTTATTCCTGTATAGCATGCCTATTCTTTGGTGGGTTACTTTGATACTGTTTTGCATGTGTAGGTCATACTTGAGATTATCGGCGATTGTGACACTTAATAGTTTGGTATGCTGAACCAATTCAATTTCAGTACTGTTAGCTGAAAAGATCTTGAAGTTTGTTTTGCTGGAGTTATGGGGTTTGTGAGTGAAGAGAAGGAGCTTTTTTTTTTTTGGTTCAGTAGAAGTTCATTATTGGAAAGCCATGTTTCTATGGAAGAGAAAGCTTGTTGTGTTATGTGTCGTAGGTGAGTTAATGTGTCTGATACGCAGATGATAGTGGAGTCATCTGCATATTGGATTAGAGTGCCTTCACAGCAGGATGTATGATGAAAGTTATTGATGAAGACATTAAATAATAATGTGCCAAGGATGGATACTTGAAGTACACCTGTGGGAATGATGTGATATGAGGAGATAGAGCCCTGCCACTTTACAGATTGCCACCTATCAGCTAGGTAGCTAGAAAACCAGTGAAGTCAGAAGGAGGATGGACCAGTGCTGGAAAGTTTTTTAAGAAGTCTACCATGTCAAATGCTTTTGACAAATGTAGAAATACTGCAGATACTAGTTTGCCAGTGTCATGGGCTTTGTTGACAGAGTCCATGAAAGATAATACAGCTATTGACGTACTGTGTGCAGGTCTAAAGCCATGCTGAGTGCAGGTGTGAGGATAGGTGAAGGCTGCCAGCTAGACAGAATTTTGTAGATAATTCTATCATTTATAAATATCAATATAAGCCGCAGGCTTTTTCTCTTAAATGTGAAAAGACTGTATTGGATGTTGAACTGCAAAAAAATTAACTACAGTGCACTCTGCTGTAAGAAAGCTGATAAGTCAAGGATTTCAAGACTGTCTTTAATGTTAAAACTCGGAGCTGAGATGTCTAGATAAAGGCATTCTACCTATTGTTCTGAGCCCAGAGTTAATGGCTTGAATTTACATGTATAATTTCTTTTATTGCTCTGGCTTCCTGACCAGCTGCAAAATCAAACAGGCTATTAACCTCTGAGTTTCTGTTAGCCTGGGAATCAGAAGGAAATTATGTAATCTGAAATGAATCAGTGGTACTGTATTATCAATTTAAGGACAGAAAGAATGAGGGCATTTTAGCATTTGTCTTGAGAACATCCAACTCACCAGCACTCTGCCTGTATTTTATATGTAAGTTTATTTTAGACCTGTGTTTTCGCTTTGATATAGCTAGGAACTAGGAAGATTAGATTAGTTTTTTCTGTACTGATGTCAGAACTTTTCTACTGCATTATTTTAAGTATTTCTCTGTGATCTCTGAACTCTTGACTAGCACTGTGTAGTATGTAGTATTGCCTTGTGTTTTTATTATTTATTATTAAACATTTTCAAACTTTTAACTGTGGCTGCTTTGTGTAGAGATAATTTAAGCTCTAGAGTACATTGCATGTATTTAGTGATAGTGGCCAAGCCTCTCCAATAACCCTTGACTGTTCAGTTGCACTTACCATTTGGATAATAATATTGCACAGTAATAATTGTACACCCTTTGTTAACGGCATTTTTAGTAGCTGATAAATATTAGTGGGTGGTGGCAAGTGGTACTACCATATAGTCTGGGTAAAAGGGGCACAGCTGGAGAACCTGTGCAAGCCTTCCCCAGGTGTGTCTGTGTGATTGTATATAACTCTTATCTTAAAGTGTGTGTGTGTGTCAGCTACTTGGGCAGGGACACAAAGCACTGGTTGGAAAGACAGGGTGCTGGAGGTTTTAGCTTGTCCACTAGGCTGAGATCTGGACCCTATAGCTTTGCCAGTGGGGAGTCTCACTGGGGACCTGGAGAGTAAGAGAGAAACCATTCCCGGACTGACTGTGATCTCTGTGTGCTCTTAAGGGAAATTCTACTTTACTGTGTGTGTATTTATTATCCTTTCCCTATATGGATGCCTCTCACTGGTGTTAAAGGTGACTATTGAGGCTCCTTGATTGCTGGGCCAGTGCACAGGCATCACATATTAATTGTTTGGCAGTGGTGGGATATGTACACCACATATTAATTGGTTGGCAAATACTAATTGGTTTGTAGTAGTGTGGGTAGTTTGAATTCCTGTAGCTTGGGTACAGTGATCACTGAAGGTGTTTTTGTACTCTAAATCAGCCATGCAGTGAATACTCAGAGTTCAGATCACAATTGTTTTATGTATTTTGTTAGCTTAGTTAGTCAGGGAGAGCAGGCAGCATGTCAGCAGAGGAGTATGGAAAGCTGACAACGAGCCAGCTGGCTAAGATGTGCCAGGCTAGGGGACTGGTGCATGGAAACCTGACTAAGGCAGACATGATTGCAGCTTTGGTCACAGCTGCATCAGAAAACAGCAATTAGGAGGATGATTAGACTGGCAGTGGAGATGTACCACACTCAGAGAATGGACAGCTCAACCTTTCTGCAAATGACTTAAAAATCCATCTGGAGCTAAAGAGACTTGAGTTGGAGGCCAGGTGTTAGGAAATAGAAGCAGCTGAGAGACTGAGGTGTCTAGAGAATGAGGACAATGAGAAACTGCAACATTTGCAGGCTGAGGAGACTGAGGTGTCTAGAGAATGAGGACAATGAGAAACTGCAACATTTGCAGGCTGAGGAGAATGAGAAACTGCTACGCCTGGAAGCTGAGGAAAAGGAAAGGCAGAGGCAGCATGAAAAGGAGATGCTTACTCTTCGCCAGCGTCATGGAGGTAATGGTGAAGGGAGTAACTGGACCCCAGAAGCACAAAAGGTCAGTAAATTTCTTCCACAGTTTACAGAGGGGGATACTTTTGATAGTTTAATTCATATGTTTGAGAAGGTATGCAAACAGTATGATGTTGACCAAAGGCTCTGGCTATGGTTCCTGACCCCCTTACTCCATGGTAAAGCTGTGTTGTCTAAAATGTCTGACAACTGTTTTAATTATACTACTGGCAGGAATGAATGCAATGGCTTATCCATTTAGAAATAGTCTGCTTTGATATAGCCTTCCCCTCTGATCCTGCAGCAAATGCCACCAGTAGTTGCTCAGACTTTCTTAGAGAGTTTGTCCTGTTTAAGTAGAATCTTAGTTGTTTATGTACATCCAATGAATGAAGAATCTGCTCCCCCTTGTTCTGTGGATTTGGGTAAAAAGTTGGCAGATGAATGGTCTGGTTACGAGCCACACTGGATACCACCTTAGGCATAAAAGAAGGATTGGTCCTGATTGACACCTTGTCCAGGTGAAATATAATAAAATGCTCTACTGCCATGAGAGCCTGTAGTTCTTCTGAAACCCTTCTAGCTGAAGTGACTGCTAAAAGAAAGGTTGTCTTCCAAGAAAGAAATTTTATATTCACAGTAGCTGCTGGTTCAAAAGGAGGTAGGGTGAGTTTTTCCAGCACAAAATTGAGGTCCCATGCAGGAGTTGGCACTCTTCTGGGAGGCCTTAAATTTTTGGCCCCTCTGAGGTACTGTTTTAGCAGGGGATGAGAAAAGAGGGGAGGCTCTGTGTTCTAATGAGCTGAGATGGCAGAGGCATGTATTTTTATAGAAGAAAAAGATAAGCCCTTGTGAAGCAACTCAGTTAGGTAGTGCAAAATCTGAGGAATATTGGGCTTGGCTGTGTCTATTCCTTGTGCTTGGTTCCAAGCACAGAATCTCTTCCACTTATCAGCATAAGATTTTCTAGTACTAGGCCTTCTGGCCTCCAAAATGACATCCATCACAGGTTTACTGAGATATATGGTTGGTGAAATTAGTTGATTAACCATGCTGCAAGATTCAGAGTTTGTAGCTGAGTGTACAGAATTTGATAGTTCTGCTGAGACAATAGGTGAGGTGTTTGAGGTAAGCACCACGGAGGAAGGTGTGACATATTCTTTAGAGGTGGGTACCAGTGTTGGCGAGGCCAGTCCGGAGCAATTAGAATCATTTTTGTTTTTTCCTGTCTGACTTTTAGTAAGACCTTGGAGGCAGAGGGGGAAAGGCTGAAGGATAGAGCATCCACTTTCCATGCTTTTTTGTGATGAGTTCTTATGCAAAATTTGTCCAACTGATAGTTTTGGGGTGAGGCAAATAGATCTATGTCTGGGCTCCCCCATTTCTGTGTTAACATGCTGAAGATTTGCGGATCCAGTTTCCATTCGTGCGGGTCCATAATATTTCTGTTTAGATCGTCTGCCAGAGTATTTTGCTTTCCTGGCAGGAACTGAGCTTGAAGATGTATTTGGTAAGTCAAGGCTGTGTTTCACAGGGCCATGGCTAGTCTGCAAATGGGGTAGGAGGGGGTACCCCCTGCTTGTTTATGTACCACATAACTGTGGTGTTTTCCGTCTTTATCAGTAGTTGACCTGGATAAAGGAAGTCCTTGAAGGCTATCAGTGGTACTGTGTTATAAATTTAAGGACAGAAAGAATGAGGGCATTTTAGCATTTGTCTTGAGAACATCCAACTCCCCAGCACTGCCTGTGTCCTATATGTAAGTTTATTTTAGACCTGTGTTTTCTCTTAGATATAGCTAGGAACTAGGAAGATTAGATTAGTTTTTTTCTGTATTAATGTCAGAATTTTACTACTGCATTATTTTAAGTATTTCTCTGTGATCTCTAAACTCTTGACTAGCACTGTGTAGTAAGTTGTATTGTCTTGTGTTTTTATTATTTATTATTAGATATTTTTAAACCTTTTGACTGTGGCTGTCTTGTGTAGAGATAATTTAAGCTCTAGAGTATATTGCATGTATTTAGTGATACTGGCCAAGCCACTCCAATAAGCTTTGACTGTTCAGTTGCACTTACCATTTGGATAATAATATTGCACAGTAATAATTGGACACCCTTTAAGGGCCTTTTTAGTACCTGATAAATATTAGTGGGTGGTGGCAAGTGGTACTACTGTATAGTCTGGGTAAAAGGGGCACAGTTGGAGAACCTGTGCCAGCCTTGCCCAGGAGTGTCTGTGTGGTTGTATATAACTCTTATCTCAAAGTGTGTATGTGTGTGTGTGTGTGTGTGTGTGTGTATGTGTGTGTGTGTGTGTGTGTGTGTGTCAGCAAGTTGGGCAGGGACACAAAGCACTGGTTGGACAGAGAGGGTGCTGGAGGTTTTAGCTTGTCCACTAGACTGAGATCTGGACCCTATAGCTGTCCCAGTGGGGAGTCTTATTGAGACCAGAAGAGAAAGGGAGAAACCAGCCCCAGACTGACTGCAATCACTGTGTGTTCTTAAGGGAAATTGTACCTTAATGTGTGTGTATTTATTATCCTTTCCCTATACAGATGCTCCTCACTGGTGTTAGTGGTGAGGATTGAGGCTCCTTCATTGCTGGGCCAGTGCACGGGCATCACAGTGGGAAAGTAGGTTGCTGTGTGTAAGATGGTGGAGAAGTTGTAGATTCACACATTGTTCTATAATCTTAGAGAGTGGGGACAAGACTGCAACAGGACGAACGTTTGTGCTGTCAATGGAGTTGCCTCCCTTATGTAAAGAGATAATATGTGACCTTTTCATAGGTTAGGGACATGTGATTCAGCTATGGATATATTAAGATGCTAAGAGGGAATGCTACTGCCTCTGCAACAAGCTTTAGATATTCTGGTGGGAGGTTGTCTGCTTCAGTTAAGCAAGGTTTAAGTTTTTGTATATTTTTTTTTTTATTATTATTTGAAATAAAGAGATGCGCTGAAAAGTAAGCTGGGAATGGTTTGTTTTTTTGGTTATGAGTGAGGGGTGGGTTGTGTGTGTGTGTAATGTGTGGAGGTTAATATTGGGGGTATTAGTAGCAGTAGTGAGTTAGGATGGATGAGTTCAGTTTACCTTTAGGCTGAATATGGACTCTATAATGTATGTGTTGAATTTGATGGCTGTTTGGAGAGGTGGTATATTGCAGTATGGATTGGGATTATGTTTGTTTCCTGGGTTGAGTAGTGATATTACAGACTACCAGAATTTCTTAGGGCTTTTTTCATGGTTATTGTGAATTTAGGAATTGTATGATTTTTTTGTCATGCAATATTTTCCTTTTTTTTGATTGCAGAGTTGTCTGTATAACTGAAGATTTATGCCATTTTTATTCTTTAGCCAGGGAGTGCGTCATTTGTCCCTGTCTTTCATTAGAATTTAACATGATTTGGTGAGCCAGGGGCATAGTTATTTTTGATTCTTTTTGTTTGCCGAGGGGCTAGGGAGTTAATAATGCTTAGGAATTTGCTGTTGAAATGTTCAACTGCATCATTAAAGGGAAGTCTTTTTAGGATGGACCAGTCTATAGCTTTTAGAGATTCATTAAATACCTCTTTGCTGAATTTTTGTAAGTTATGTATAGTTTATTTTTGCTATACCTGGTAGGAGTTTTTATAAGTTGAGTAAAGCCACAGAGGTTTATACTGTTTGTTGGGTGGTATGAGGTTAGTATCTGCCAGTCAGTGTTAACATCACCTAGGATAATGGTTTTGTTTGGTATTATTTCAGATATCCAAGCTAAAATATTTTAAAATGGGAATGTTTGCCCAGGAGGGATGTATCATGGCCTCTAGAATATTAATAAGCATGCATACAACAACTATGCAGATGTCTTAGATGAGTTAAGTTTTAGACATGTTATAAGGATTTTGGCTGTGTAGAATATTGGTATATTATTTGAGTATGAGGAAATTATCAAGTTGTTAGGGAATATTAGGGCTATTCCACCAACTTTTTATGTGTTCTGTCTACTCTGATAATGCTGTAACCAGGGGGAAGAATTTCAGTGTCTCTTACTTCTGTTTTTACCCAAGTCTCTGTAATAGCAAGGATGTCTGGGGTATAGTGTGTTAACCAGGCAAGAAAGCACGTCAGTTTATTGCACATGCGCTTGATATTAAGAGTGATAAGTTTTAGTTTTTTTGTCTGTGTAGTAGGAATGGGACCTGGGTTGGGGTGAATGTCCCCGCACAAGTTTAAGGCCATGAAAGAACATCTAGTTGTTTTAAGAGTTTTAAGTAATTTGGGTATTTAGTTTTAGGTTGTAGTGGTTAGTATTGAGGACTTTAGTGTGGGAATACAAGAAGATTGGTATAGAGATTGGTGTTGGGGTTATTTGAGATAAACTTGTGGTGGAGGGATTGGTGGAGGGAGTGGTGATGATGAAGTAATAGTTGAGGTATGCTGTCGTAGTAGTGTTGCTGGAGGAGTTGTTAAGGTAGAAAGGAGAAGGAGGAAGAGAAATGAGAGGCATGAGTAAAACATGATTGGTGTAGAGTGAGATAGCTTAAATGGAAGTAGGGGGGCATTCGGGCTGCTGGAAGTGAAGCAGTTATAGGGGGTAGAGTATGAGTGAAAATACTGTGGGATAGTATTGTAGAAAAAGGGGATGATTGGTTAAAGTAATATGGGTGAGGTGTAGGAGGGGGATGTTGTGCAGTAGACTAATTGGAGTGTAGTTGGAACTGGAGGGAGTTTGCTATTGGTGGAGCTAAAGGAAGTATAAGTTTATAAAAAAAGAGTGGTAGGTTGTCCTAGTATGTTCTCTGGAATTAAAGGCTAGAGTATAATAATGTAGTCAAAATAGGAAAATGAGACTTTATTTGGAAAAAGAAAAGGATACAATGTGGAACAGATAGCTATTATTAGGGAGGGTGTGATTATAAATGGGTATGGATCAAAGCAGTATGGGAGACAGAAAGATAGCTGGGAATGGGGCTAAAAATTAAAAAGATATAAGGAATCCCGCTCATTAGCACATTCACACAGTGTGACGAGTTTGATACCTCTATACTGCCCAAAGCTTTGAATACCCCTTTTATTCTTGTACACTGGCACTAAAAAGCTTATTATCCAGTTATCTGGGATATGGCTTTCTTTCCATACCCTCACAAGACATTTCTCCCTCAGTTCACCAAACATCTTGATGATATAAGCTATGACTTCATCTGAACCTGTTGTTTCCCTGACTTTATTTTCCTTAGTGCTGGTCTTACTTCTTCTGTGGTGGGCTCTTCTTCATTTTTCATTGTAGGCTGTGTATGGGCAGTACAATTTCTATAGATTTTCTTCATTCAGAAGCTGCTGAAAGTATTCCTTCCATCTGCCTTTGATGTCTTGTGGACTGGTGAGCTCGTTGTTGTTGGTATCACTTAAGAATGGTACCTGATGGCAATCTTTTTTATCTTTTAGGTTCAACACATGCAGCACCCTATCAGAGTACAAATGTAAAGTCCTGGATATCTTCTCCCTGCCATAGACCACATTCTGCCTTGACACTACAAAAGTCAAAACAATAGACAATACCAGTGGATGTATAACAACAGTTGGAGGATGTGATCCCGGAGTCTTCAAAACCTCCCTAAGTACATGGCTTCCATGTTTATCTTCCATAACTCTCCCCTATATTATTATGTTAAAGTTACCTGTCAATGTGTTCCCCCATCAACCTGTGCAAATGATCATGAATATGCCCTGCCCAGTCCTTAACTTCTATGGGTATGGTGATATCTGATGCACAGTATGGCCAGTCCATGCCCTGCCCTGCACTGCCTGGATGTGATACTGCATGCACATTTTACTCTGTATTTTCTGTGCTATGGACCATAACTGTGGACTAGATGGCACCACTCTGCCAGTGCTGTAACATACTGTACCCACCTCTGCCTCAGATGAAGTGGGCATCCTATATTACAGGACTGCACAGTATGTGCTTCTGCCTCGGATGAAGTGGGTACAGTGCA
This sequence comes from Protopterus annectens, assembly GCF_019279795.1. Taxonomy (NCBI): domain Eukaryota; kingdom Metazoa; phylum Chordata; order Ceratodontiformes; family Protopteridae; genus Protopterus; species Protopterus annectens. Next base: position 1,734,633,060 of record NC_056725.1, on the reverse strand, counting down.
TTCATTGTAGCACTACCTTTGTCTCAGATGAAGTGGGTACACTACATTACTGCATTGTACTGTGCCTGCCTCCACCTTGGATGAAGTAGCTACAGTGCATTGCAGTACTGCACTGTACCTGCCTGTGCCTCGGATGAAGCGGGTACAGTGCATTGCAGCACTACACTGTACCTGCCTGTGCCTCAGATGAAGTGGGTACAGTGCATTGCAGCACTGTACTGTGCCTACCTATGTCTTGGATGAAGTATTGCTGTTGTTGCTGCATGTTCCACCTCTGATTCTTCATTATACTTTTCTGCTGTTGCTATGACTGTTATAGAAGATCCTGTCATGATGTTCACCTGCTGTTCCATCTGTTTTCACAATGACATGTTTTGTAGAATGGGACAATCAACAAAAATAATTGTGTGTGTGTGTGTGTACTGTATTGTAGTGCCCTTCCTAAGTTGTTTAAACATCAGAAGTGTCCTTTCAATTGCTGAATATATACTCCACTATGTTTCATGTTTCTGTAGCGGCTGTGTTACAGGCCATTTCTCATATAATCTGAGATTTCTGATTAGGATATTGTTTAGATGAGAAGTGAAATATTTTAGAAAACAATAAAGCCGTACTAGCATGATTTGTTGTAAATTAAATGAAAAGGTGATTGTTTCAAAGAAGGGTTCTTAAAACATTACTGGACAAACTTTGATTGTAAATACAAAGAGGTAATACGCATGTAGGTTACTCAGCAGTCATTGTCCAGGGCTCTAGCGCATATCTGGCATCACCTGCAGCTCACAACACATAACATATTATATGCTGCCTGCTCCCTGTCTGCATAGTAGTATGGACCATCTACCAAGCATGTGTGTTCCTCTACCAACAGAAAACTATGCAGGAAGTCAACTTACAGGAAATGTTGATATAGGTCAGACCTGTGCCGTGTGCATACATTATGTGAACTGCACAGGTTTCACATATTCACAGTATATGTAATGCTCTAAACATTACAGGCCACTTAGCATTTTGGAGAGTGAAAGACCTTCCTGTTGTTGTATCATGAGTCTTCTGGAACAGGTAGGCTTTGACTGCAACATATGTGCAATCCATAGATCCTTGAATCTCAGAGAAATGGCTTATTTCATAAAAGACAACCATGGTGTTTGTTCTGTCCTTTCCTGTCCTGGGGAACTAAATATGTTCCCCTGACATTGTATAGCACAACACTGAGGAACTGGTTTAGGATTCATGGGGCCGATGCCTTTGATATATCTAACATGTCCCCCCCTAGGTCAGTGGAAGGCTATACCTACCTTTGTATCCACAAGAATAGGCACACCACGCATCCACCCTGATTCCACTTGTATGTGACGCAGTTCACCCAGGCCCATTACAGTTTCCTCTCCAGATGGAAAAAATCCACAGTCTGTCAGTTTATGAGACAGTGGTATGAGTGGCACTGTCTGTACATCCACCTGTGGTACTAGTGACCACGGTGTTCATCACTGTGGATACTGATTCTGATAACGGCTCCCAACACACTGCTATGCTACTGCAGCTACTTCTACTTCTAGCACCTCTTCTACTGTAACCCACGAAACATGGCACTGAACACAGGTAAGAAATGGCACAGAATGCCCATTTGTGGTCTGCCATTTTGGCTTCTTATACTTCCGCGGTGGTGCAGCGGTAGCATTGTTGCCTCACAGCAAGAGGTTCTCCCGTTCGATTCTCGGCTTGGGTTGGGAGTGCCTTCTGTGTGGAGTTTGCATGTCCCCCCCCCCCACGGTTGAGTGGGAGTTCGAAAGACATGCACTGAATGGGCGTGCCTTTGTTGAAGGTTGGGCGTCGGGCTGGCAACTCGACACCATAAAAACCAACTGCCAATCATTAGCGGACCAGAGTTCCGCTGTGGCGACCCCTAACCGGGAAAAGCCGAAAGACAAACAACAACAGCAACAACATATTTTGCATATTTTGTGTGGCTCATTTGCACAGGGTGCCTTATTTACATGTTACTATGTACGCACTAGCAAGCAAGTACTACTTCTAGCATTCTGCAGCTGCACTATCAGTTTCACACAAATGCCCAAACCCAGTGCATGGCCACTACCAGTGCTAAAATGCACAACATAGTGCACTGTCTATGAATCCCGGTCATTATTATCCAAATCAAGATAAGCGTATATATGTATTTTTTTTTTCACTTAAGAGTGAAAAATGTACTAAAAACTAGTGTGTCATAATAATGGCAAGGTTTGAAATGTTAAAAAAATTATCTGTGGTTAGAAATTCCTCATGTCAGCATTTCTTAAATTCTGCTACCCTTACAAGTTGGCAACAGATTAGGTGAAAATAGATAAAACAATGAATGAAGGGGTGATCTGATGGTCTAAAAAGTGCAATGTTGTTTAGATGAGGTTTGGAATATTTTAGGAAAATTATAAAGCTATACTAGAATAAGCTGTTGCAAATTAAATGAAAGATGAACGTTTTAAAAAGTATTTCTTAAAAGGTTATTGGACAAGTTTTGATTGGTTTATACAAAATGGTAATACGCAATGCAGGTTATTCAGCAGTATGTATAGGGTTACAAAGGAGACTAGAAGGGCAATACACAATCTAATGATAACTGCCGAAGATGAATTTATTAAGGGGAGTTGTTACAGAAGGAAAGGACAAAAAGTGATAAAAGAGACTGACATGCAAGGGAGCAGATCACACTGAGTGTTAGCAGAAGTTTAGGCAAGAAAATAGTGAAGACTCATAGGCTACAATTCTGCAAAGAGATAAATGCCTTACTTTGACCCAGATGACTTGTGTTCAGTTAGCTACATGGATGACATCTTGAACTGCTGTGAGGAGAATGCACATTTCTTTCCTCAGACAGATGGGGAAGAATAGGACAGTCCCATGCTGCAATCCTTCAAAGGTGGGGTAGTGACTTTGGGGTGGTTTTAGGGCATTTGTTTGGTTCAGCAAGCCAAGAATGAGGTAGCTTTGCTCAGCACATGCACAGACGCATGCGTGTACATAAAGACACATAGTGGCCCCCTGCAGTTATGTGGATTGCACATCCCCAGCCCAAGGGAATGGGCTATGGCTTAAAACAAAGAAAATGGAATTGCCAGAATGCTGGAAAGGTCTCAAGTAGCCCCTTTCTCTGTCTAAATGACAGACCCCAGGAGTTAGGGGAGGCTTGAGGTTCAGCAGGTACGGGAACAAAAAGCATACAAAAATTATAAAAAGAAGGAAAATAGTTGAGATTTAGACAGTGACATAGCTATCATGGCAGGGACCTAGGCAAATGATGAAAGGGACTGGAATATGGAGACCTGGGATACTTTTTCTTCAGGTTGGTCACAAAGTGCAAGACAGGGGACAGGTTGCAGTCTGTTCTAGCAGAAAATAAACCATGATAAACTTTAGAACAAAGGAAGCAGAACATACATGACAGAAATCTCAAAGACCACAAGATTTAACAATCAAATTAGTGGAAGCAAAGGGAAATGGTACTAACAAAAACAATATACTGACAGCTAGATGGAGAATGACAGGAAAACAAACAGGTAAGGGAGCACAGTGAGGATGGGAAAAGTGACAAATTTCTTAATAGGTCTGTGTCTGTCTTTATGAAAGAGAAGGGAATGAGTGTGACATCAGATATGGAGGATATTTAAAGGACAAAAAACACCTGACAATATTCATATTCCAAAGGAATGCAGAAGGGAAACTTAAGAAGTTAAGAAAGACAAAACAAGGGTTTCTGAAAGCATACCTTCGGGATCTTAAAGAACACAGCAAGTGTACTTACAGATCCACTGATGGAATTCTTCAACTAATCGCTCAGCAGCAACAAAGTTCCTCAGGAATGGGGAGGGCACAGTCATGCCATGCCAAAAGGGGGGAGAGGCTAGAGGTGGTAGCTAGAATTAATGCAGAAAAGTTCATAACAGTAAGACTAAGCCTGACGTCAAGAGTAAGGAAATTCATGTACATGATAATGAGGGAAGAATTTCCAGAACTACAACCAGCAGAATAAAAACCCAAGATAAGTCTGTACAAAACAGATAATTTCAGTCCAGCTGCATTCACTTTAATATATATATCCCAGCCTCAATAACACTTTTATCTCAGTCCCACATAACAGACTGACAGGAAAACTGGAATTGAAACAGGACAGAAGTTGAATAAGTAGAAAGGTGGTTGGCTGGTAGAAACTAAAGATTAGCAGTTGGGGCTATATCAATTAGTTGGGTAGGAACCCTATCAATAAAAAGAGAAATGAATGCAGGACAAGCTTTCAAAGGGATCTGAGGAGATTGGTAGACTGTACCAAACAGAGTCAACCTGGGCTCAGTTCGGGGAAGTGTAAATTACTTCACCTGAGCTCTAATAACCCAAAAGTGAAATATCAGCTGGAATGAGTGACCTTAAAAATACAGATTAGGAAAATTACCTTTTGATGATACCACACACAAAAGGAAAAAGATGTGACGAATACCAATAAGATGTTACAGTGCATCCACAGAGGAAGAGACTCCACATAACACACAGGTTACCTTTTTACAGATCCCAAGTCAGGTTAAAGTTGGAGTTTTTTGTTTATTCTGGTATGCATATACAGAAAGGATAGCAGGTCAGTCCACAAGGTATAAATTAAATCTATAATGGCAATAAAGAAAATGGAGGAAAAGGGTTAAGATGACAGGTTAAGGGTACTAAACTGGTTTTCCATTATGTGACAAATGAACTACATAAGACAGCTGAAAACGATATTTAAAGGAAGTGTGTTGGGAAGAAACTTAATAGAAGGATAGTATGATATCAACTCTGGGGGTATAAAGTTCATTAGAAGGTCATTGTTTTATGGAAAAGTAAAAAATAAACAGAACACGTTATATAATTGAGTAGTGGACCCTGAAAGAGAGAAAAACAATGGAGTTTTTCAGTATGGCTTGGGTGGCTATGACAGGATAATTGAAAAGTGTTAATTAGCCTAGACAGAGAACCTGCCTTTTACTGCTGAGACAAATGCAATGTAAAGAGATGCATCAGCAGACAAATGAATTATATGAAATACAGAAACAGATATCTAAAGCATTGGGAAGAAAAGAACAATCTCCCATGTAATCATACATGCTGCGTGACACTTAGAACAAGACAAGGGGGTTATAAAACTGGGAGATTAGAAAAGAAAATCATTAATATTTTGGAAAGAGTTATGTCTTCTAAAGGCTGAAAAGATGTTAAGGCAGCAGATTTAATCACCTTAATTTAGGGCTGGTAGTAAGACTTTTGTAAGGAACTGTGGAGGTATGTGGGAATAGGAAGAATTAAACAAATGCTAGAGGGATGTCTACTTCAAATTCTGTACTGATGATGAGCATTGATGCACTAGAAAGGTTGCACTGTTAAAAAACAGGATGGTTGTGACAGCAGAGACAGTGTCGGTGACACCAAGAAGGAAAAGGATGTTGCAACAGAAGTCATGGGAGTAATATGAGTAACAACTATATTAATACTTAGGCAGAGAGTGTTGGACAGATGTGGGCTGAGAATAGGGTTAGGAAAAATTATGACGAATAGCTATACTAACAGGTGCACAAAGGGTGATGGACAGATGCAGGGTAAGAAGAATGCTAGGAAACACTTATGGGTAGAAAGTATACTGACTAGTGTTTAGAAAGTGATGGACAGATTCAGGGCATGAACAGTGGTAAGAAAGACATGTGACTGAAACATAAAATTAAGTTGGAGGTGCAGATTCTCTGGGCAATATGAATAAATAAGCATCTGGCTTCAGGAACTGGGATATGTCTATACCAGGGTCTTTGCTGTACAGAGGGGATGTGATTGCTGAAGTTAGTAGAAGTAGATGTGTACATAAAGGATGGAGTTATTTCTGAACAGATGGTTTATGGAGCTGTGGGTAGGGAAAGGTTAAACAGTAATGCTGGAAGTTAATATTAGAGGATGCAAAGACATTCAAAGGAATGTTATGGTGCTGCATAGAATGCTAATGCATGGTTAGAAAAATGACTATAGAGTAAGAAGCCATTTTAATGCTAGGGAAAGGATAATTATACTAAGTGATTTTAAGTTACTAAAGATAAATGACATCTGGTGTATTCAGTGGAGCTATAACCATTGCATTTGAATAGTTAGTTAAGCATCTAAGGTATTAAACAGCAGGAAAAGTATTTTTGAGTTGATGTTTTGTACTTATCTATTCAGGCTGCAAAACTTCTCCGCCATTTCTGGTTTGTGGCACAAGTCCTCAGTAAGCCTGTTTCGCCATGTCCTTCTGAGTCTTATTCTGCCTCATTTGCATACCTTCCCCCATATAGGCTGAGCATTATTTCCAATACAACAGCTACAGCTTGATCTTAGTACTGACCACTTAAATAGACTTTTTTGAATGAAGGTAGTCTAAAAAGAAGGGGTCTTTGCCATTTATGTCTGTAACATTAGGTTCATTGTCACTATCCCATGATACATATCTCCCAAAATAAAGGAAACTGTGTTTTCTACTGGCTTTGGCCAACATTTACAGAAAAGCATTGTTGCATGCCCACTGCTATTGTATTTATTTCTGTACTGCTTACAGTTAGGCATATTCTGGATCCAACATACTTATAAGTCTATCTGTAACCTGCTATAGGGACTCTGGAATTCAGAAGATCAGCACAATGCTATCACAAAGACAGGGCCCACCAGCATTCTGTAATTTTCAGCTACAGTGTTCAGAACCACTCATCACATTTCAAAAAATGACTCGGAGAGAAAATGGGAGGAAGCAGTTCTGAGACTAAAATCACTGACGACTTTAAAGAAATGTAAATCATAACATTTAAGGGGAAATTATAAGGTGAGCAATAATTTAGCTGAGTGGCACAACAATTATTAAAGGGTGGAAAAGCTGTGCAGGTATGCTAGATGATATGCAATGGTATTCAGTGGCTGTATCAAATGGATACTGAATAATTACAGACAAGGTGCAGCACACACTTGCAAATGATCAATGGTGGGGTTATAACAGCACTAGATATTTGTAAGGAATAGCACTAGTGGTGGCTGGCAACTTCAAACCAAGGGGAGCTACAGGAAGAGTTACCAAATTTTCAGGTGGCCATAGTATGACAGAGGGTGCATGGCAAAATATAAGACATCACAGTAGCTGTGGCCAACAAATGAGTGAATGAAGACGGGGGTCTGGGAGCAACTAGGTCCCCAGAGGCCACAGGGTTTTGGATGGCCTGTGGTGTTTTTAGTGCTCTTTTCCAAACTTTGTATCCAGTGATAGACTGAACAAAAGGAATAAGGAAAGAAATTCAGGGTTATGTTTTCTTTCAAAGAAAAATAAGTTGTGTCTAACACTTAATTTTTAAAGCTGACAAGATACTAATTTTGAATAAATTGAGAAGAGAAACACTTGAGGGAATAGTGGACTCATACCTGCAAAGAGAAGTGAAATGCAAGAGTTACAATGAAGTTAACAATTACCAAAAGCATCATCTCAAACCAAGGAAAGTTATGCCACTTTCGTTATTGTGTATACCTCAGTTGTCTGACTGTGATCAAAGGAATGAACAAGTACATAACTAATGTCCACAGTAAAGCATTTTGGGTCTTTGCTTTCATAGGTTCATAGGTAGATACTAGGCTATCTGTCCTAGGGCATTTATAAGCCTAGTCACAGTGTATTTGGCTTCCGACTTCCTATTAGATTAGCCTACTGTGCCTCTGTAAAGTAGGTCATAGCAGGTACCCTTTTAAGATTAGTTTACTGTGCCTCTGTCTAGCAGGGACACAGAAGAGATCCCAGGGGTGAATTTGCGATTTCCCATCCACGTGTCCAGATTTTGCTTGAAGAGGGGCTATGTCTACCATGAATTGAGATTCTATTCCAGAGTGAGGGGAGCCTCTGGGAAATGAATCTGTCCCTCCAGCATGTCCTATTTATTTTTGTGCTGAGGTTTAGGTCCCTGGAGCGTGTAGCTCTAAGGGACTTGGATGTTTTGAGGTGGAGCATGTCCATTAATTCTGGGTTTGACATGGCTTTGTACGTCAGGCATAGATTGCCTCTGAGTAGGCGGTAAGCAACTGAGTAGAGCTGGAGTTTCTTTAGTCGAGCTGCATAGGACATCTGTTTGTAGCCCATGATCCTCTTGGTGAGGTACTTTTGGGGTCTCTCCTGTTGCTGCAGGTGTCGGGTAAGGTACATCCCAAAAGGGGCATTGTATTCAATTATTGGCCTGATGAGTGACTAGTAGAGGGGCACAATGACCTCTCTTGATCTAGATGCGAACCCTTTTGTAATAAGGTGGGCTATATAGAAGGTCTTTCTAACCACTTTGGCAAAGTGATTATCAAAGGAGAGATTACTATCTACGTTGGTCCCCAAATCTCTAATTACTTCTTCCGTACTTAATGGATTACCACCTATGTGGTAATTTGTGGGCACCTTGTTTTTCCCAAAGGGGATGACTATGCACTTTTTAGCATTTAGCTTGAGGCCGTGGCTCTGGCACCAAGCATCCATCTCTGTGAGACCCTTTTGGAGGATGCTTGTGTCAGCTGGAGATTCGATTATGGCCCCCAGTTTGCAGTCATCTGCAAACTTTGTCAGCCATAATCCCCCGTGTTAGCCTGAACCTCAGAGAAGTATATACCGAACAAGAGAGGTCCCAGAACTGAGCCCTGTGGGATGCCACTTGTAACTGGTTTGGATTCGGACATGGCACCTGCAATTCTGACCATGTGGGTTCTTTCTCTGAGCCAGTTTGCAACCCATCTTGTGATATAGGGGTTGATATTTAAGCTGGTAAGCTTATTTATGATGCCCGAGTGGGGTATTGTGTAGAAGGCTTTTGCGAGGTCCAGGTAGGCTGTGTGGACTACCTTGCCCTCATCTTTGGCTTTGGTAACTGTTTCAAAGAAATCAACTAGGTTTAAGAGGCAAGATCTGCCCTTAACAAAGCCGAATTGGATAGGGTCCAGTGTCTGGAGGCTCCCAATGTCTTTGTTTATGAGTTCCATGATAATACGCTCCATAGCTTTACAGACCAGACTAGTCAGGCTTATGGGGCGATAGTTTCCGGGGTCCGTTGTGGCACCACCTTTGTGGAAGGGGACCACTGTAGCTGTACGCCATTCTTTGGGTACATATCCTGTAGTAAGGCTAAGTTTGAACAGTGCCTTAATGTGAGGGTTCAGTTCTTCTTGGAGCTCGTGTAAGACACAGCCTGGGACACCGTCCGGTCCCATAGATGCTGTGTTTTTTGCTTTTGAGAGGGCAGACTTCACCTGTACATCTGTGATGTCAGGGAGGTTACATTCAGTTGGGATAGGCATTTGCTCCTTTCGGGGGGGGAAGGGGGGGAGAAGTTTGCGCTGAATCTGTCTGCCAGGATGTTGGCTATGTCTGTAGGTTCGGTATATTTTGTACCGTTATGCAACAATTCAGAGCATATCTGGGAGTTTCTGCCCATGTTCCTGACACAACTAAAGAAGGCCTTGTGATTATCTTTAGTGTCTAGGGCAATTTTTCTTTCGAAGCTGGCCTTTGATGATTTTATGAGGGATCGAAGTTTCTTGCTAATACTAATCAGAGATGCCTTCCCTTTTTGGGATTTTGCTATGTCATGTAGTAGCTTCCTCCTTCTGTTGTATAGCTTATTTATGGCCGGGGTCCACCAGATCGGTCTCCTGTTTTTGGAGGAGTGAGTCTTGGATTTATTTGGGATAGCACGATCCATGCATTCCTGCAGGTGCTCATAGAATGCATTTGAAAAGGATTCTGCAGATTGGGCTGTATTATCCTCTGGCCCAGGGGCTTTGAAGGATTCCACCTCAGTCTTGAGAAGTGCAAAGTTGGCTTTTGAGAAATTCTTTACAGTGATTTCCTTGGCTGGGGGTGGGGACGGGATATGGATGTCCAGGAAAATTTGTTTATGGTCTGATCTTACCAATGATGGGTTTACCTCTGGTGTGGAACATAGAGTCCCCATGTTGGTGATGACCAGGTCCAATATGTTGTTCCCTCTTGTGGGAGTGGTGACCAGTTGTTCCATTGTGTTAGAGTTTAAAAATTCAAGGAACCATTGGGCGAGGGTGTTTGGGCTTGAGTAGTTTTCCCAGTCAATGCTTGGGTAGTTGAAGTCACCCAATAACATAGTGTTTGGAGAGACATTCATATTCTCCAGTGTTCTCAGGAATGCCAAGTGGGGTTCCTGTAATAGGGACGGTGTTCTGTAGCAGGCTACAAACTGAAAGGCAGTTTTGCCCGCTGTTAGTTGCACATGGACGGTTTCTGATGCTTTGTGCAGTGCCACTAACCTGGAGGTGTAGGTATCTTTGATGAATATAGATACTCCCCCTCCTTTTGTGCTTCGGTCCGAGTTTTGGGGCCGAAACGCATGGTATGAGTTATAACCTGGTAGTGCTGGGGTGCTCTCAGGAGCCTTGAACCAGGTTTCTGTTACTGCACAGACATCGATTTTCTCCATACTGAGGAGAGCCTTGAGTGCGTGCATCTTGAGGTTTAGACTTCTGGCATTGAGTAGCATTACCTTTAGTTTTTTATCCTTGGGTTGTCTATTGAGGTGGGTTTGTCCTTTGAGCCTTGCCTAAAAAAGGCACTATGGAGGTGGCAAGAGCCTTGGCCAGTATACAAATGCCTAAGGGTGACAGGTGCAAGCCGTCCCTAGAGAAGCAACGTGGCTTGTCGAGCATGTCATCCCAGGCTGACAGACACTGGATCCCCTTTGAATGACACCAATACTTTAGCCAATTGTTGAAACTGATCATTTTGTCTTTATACTGTGGCATCATTCTTGGTGAGGGCAAGATGCTACTCAAGGTCAGGGTCATACCAGCCTGGGCTACATGGTCAGAGAGCTCCTCTATGTCTCTTTTCATGTAGTCCAGGGAGGTACGTCTCAGGTCATTCAGACACACACAGTGCACCCCACTGCAACCCTTCTCCACATACATATGTGCACTCGCTTGCGCACACACACACACACACACACACACACACACACACACACACACACCAAACACATACACACACACACACACACACACACACACACACATACATACAGATGTGCCCAACACTTACTGCCACTTTATTGAATCTGTACACCTTAGATGTCTTACTGTGATTCAGTGAATGTACAACCACAGTAATATATTTCAGTTCATTTTTTAAGTTGCATAAAGTAAAATCCATTGCAAACCCTAAACACATACCCACACACACACTGACTGTACATCTCAGATGTCTGACTGTGGTCACATAAATGAATAAATTAAAGAATAAATAAAAATAAAAAATAGTACTACTATGTACTTCAGCCTATTGTTGTCAGACTCATACAGTGCAAACTTCCCTCACACAAAGATATGCCCCTCTTTATAGCCACATAACTGCCTGTACATATCTCAGATATCTGACTGTGAGCAAATAAACAAGTACATAAATAATGACCACAATATTGTATTTCTACCCTTTGGTATCAGGTGCATACAGTACAACTCACTGCACAAATACACACACACACACACACACACACACACACACACACACACACACATATTTAACTGCATAATATACACATATATAACTTTTTTATGGGAACTCTGTCAGTTGATGGAAATGCTCAGGGGTCTACAACTGTTTAATCAACCACATTTGGCTGACATATGGAGATGGTCAACAGGTGTGCGAAATCGACAATCCCCAGATAGGGGAATATACCCTTTTCTTGCAGATTATGTGATTTTGAGGTTTGTATGTATAATTAGCAGGGGGTGGAGCCTGCAGGGAGGTTTGACCCTTGAAAAAATTATGTTGTTTGTTCTTTTGTTAATGACAGTTACATGTGCCTAGGTTCTTTCTCAGCTTTTTTGTAAGTAAGTAGACCCACACGTGTATGTACAAGAGCCAATACAGCTATTGTAATGTTAAAGTGTTTTGTCAGGATACATGACTGCATCAAGGCATCTAATGAGTTAAATGCCATGATGCAGTTTTCACAGGTGTAGCCATAGCTATCTGGGCCATTTTTTTTTTTTTTATAAAAAGCTTTGTAAACTTTTTAGAGGGTCAATAAATTTAGCATTTCCCTGTCTGATGTCATGTAAAGTGGCTTAGACTTTAATGGACACCTCTTTGCATATGTACAACTTGCATCCATTAAGTCCATGCCACTGAGCCAAAGATAGTTAATTCAAAGTGGCATCAACATGGGGAAAATTAATTTTACGAAGGATTTATTAAGGATTTTTTTAAAATGCCAGAAAAAAAGCCAATATAATGAGGATTCAGATCTGCACTTTATATACTACACATGGTGGTGTAACACATAAATCATGAAAGCATGATAAAACACTTTAATCTTATTAAACTACTTAAGTATTTTTATGACTGATATATATGGCATAAGTGATGAGAACAGCAGAGTGAATACTGTCTATCACAGCAGTATGAACAAGCATTTACACAAAGGTGGCAAAATTCTGCTTTCTCTAATGTAACTCAAATATTTTTGAAATTTAAATATTCTCCCAGTCTGAACAGTTTTTGCCCCATCACCCCCTTACTTAACATAATCAACTCAGAGGTTGCTGTACCATGGTAAAAATTGTTTTTTTTTACATAAGTTTATTTTTTTACAGTTGTCTACTGAACAAGCTGACACTGCATAGCTGTAATGACCCACTTTCCTATAAAGTGTTTGATTGACAGCAGGTTGATTGTGTGATAAGAGCTTGACCAAAACCAGGCTGGTTGACGCCTTTTTTAGTCATATTTGATCTGTGTAACTTTCATACTGAATACAATGCCATTTGATCAATGAGCACAAACCAGTGGCTTTATCGTAAGATAGGGTGGGGTTAGAATTTAGGTGGGTTGGAGATTAGGGACTAAGACAGACGTGGAGTGTTGTGCCTTGAATGGAGCTGTAGGAATTTTCATTTCACAAATAATATTGCAAATTAGGATGTATATTGTGTATTTTCATGAAAGTTGTGTCTCATTGAAGTGGTACTAGTTTTTATTGATTGTAAACTACTCCAAATTGCTTATAGGTGTGTGTGTGTGTGTGTGTGTGTGTGTGTGTGTGTGTGTGTGTGTGTGTGTGTGTGTGTGTGTGTGTGTGTGTGTGTGTGTGTGTGTGTGTGTGTGTGTGTGTGTGTGTGTGCGTCTGTGTGTGTGTGTGTGTGTCTGTGTCTGTGTGTGTGTGTGTGTGTGTGTTTGTATATAAATCTTGTACTCGTCTACTGTCCCATTAAGAAATAGTCCTTTGTCTTATGCCTACAGCTTGCAGGAATAGGCTCTGTCTCCCCAGCAATTCCAAAAAGGATAAAACAGGTTATGAAACAGAATGGATGAACAGTTGAATGGATTTGATAATTTTGTCCTTGAGGAAACGGTCTAACTTCTTTTTGATTCTATGCGATGCAGAGGGCTAGTATGAATGTTGCATGGGAAACTCTACTGTTCAGCATCTGCTCCTTTGTTGGATCAAAAAACACTGCATCTGTGGTATTGATTTTGCGTACTGCTAGCTTAGTTCATTGAAGCTTGCTTTGCTGCACGTACTATTCTTACTTGTGAGGTTGTACAACTTGCAGAACAGCGGAAAGGTAATTATTGTTTTTAAGAGTGTTCCCTTATTTTCCAAATTTGTTTGACCTCAAAGCTGGCATAAGTACAGATTGAGGGCATGGGAGCACAGGTCCAGCACAGGGGGATACAGTGGACACAATTCTCCTATTGAAACAAACAATTCACAGTGTTTATGTTGTTTTGTTCTACTATTCATTACCATTATTATGTTCTGTGCATTAAATATTTTAATTGCAGTGCTTTGCATCTTGCAAACGTCAGTGTGACCAACTAAAGGGGGGTTAGAAGAGAGGTGTTGACTGATGTATGGGGTGAATTATTCAGTAATGGATATTTATTCTTTAAATGTCAGTGTTAGGGTCTGTACTACTAATGTTGCTACAAAATTAAAGAATAAAGTGTCCTTTTTAAAAGATGGTGCAACAGATGAGAAATCATATTGAATTATGAAACAGTTTCCAGAGAGATTTAAAAATGATGGATATGTGAAATAAGAGATGGATGCTTGAGTTTGGTCACCAACATTTAAGATAATACAGACTGGTACAGAGTACTGCTCAAGAATGATTTTTGGGTCATATACTGGAACCTTTACAGGAAGAAAGAATAGTTGTGTAAAATCTAACCATAACCATAGATGTTCTCCTCTTCTGTGTTGCAGTATCCTTCATATATAGGAAGTCCTCCAACCAAGCAACCCAACGTCCAGCTAGCATACAACAGCTTTTAGCTACTGCAGGTATGCATGTACAATCCTCAGAACTAAAATGCTCCAGTAGGAACACCAGAACAAAGGACAAAGAATCTGCCATCCAAGCAAAAAAACAAGGTATAGGGGGAAAGGAGGGAGGGATACAATGCTGCAACACAGAAGAGAAAGACATCAATGTTTATGGTCAGATTTTACACAACTATTCTATGTCCTTTACATATGGGAGAATACCAACGCTTAGTAAGAACTGTGGGAGCAGGAAGGCACCGAGGAGCTTTCTACAAAGCTCTGGAGAATGGGCCTAGCAAACCCTGCCCTAAATTTATAAATGCTATCCAACTTGCTATGTTTGGTGAAAGCATGAACAGAAGACCATGGAGCAGCCTATAAAATTGTGTTAGTATCCAAGTCTTTAAGAATGCACCTTTGGAAGCCACAGATGTAGTGGAGTGAACCTTAACAGGAGTAGGAACAGTCTTAGCATGAAAGTCATAACAAAACAAAATTGCTTTAGAAATCCAAGAAGAAATTGTCTCTTTAGGGACAGGCAAACCCAGAGCCCTGGGATGAAAAGAAACAGTTGATCAGAGTTCCTGATAGCCTTAGTCTTATCCAAATAAAATCTGAGTTTTCTGTGCACATCCAATGTGTGTGAAATTCTTTCACTGGAGGACTGAGAAGAAAGGAAGAAAGTGGAAAGTTTAATAGAATGATTAAGAGACATCTCATTCACCATCTTTTTCATAAAGGAGGGTGTTAGTATGCAAAGATACCCTATCCTTGTGAAAAACAAGAAAAGGTAGAGTAGCCATCAAAGCTTGAATCTCAGAAACCCTCCTAGCAGAGGTTAAAGCTGCAAAGAAAACTGTTTTCCAGGTACAAAACTTTATGGAAGCTGAGACTGCAGGTTCAAAAGGTGCTACAGTAAGTTTGTCTAAGACATAACTCAAATCCCACGGAGGTGGGACTGGTTTCCTGGGAGGCTTGATATGAAGGATGCCTTTAAGAAAAAGTTTTACTTCCAGTCTGGAAGCCAAAGGTGGAGATAATGGCAGACGGGCAGAAATGGCTGGACAGGTGAACTTTCACTGAAGAAAAGCCAAACCACTCTTAAGTAACTCACACAAGTAAGAAAGAACCACTGGAACATCTACTGAAAATGGATCCAGAATTAGAGTATGACACCAAACTGAAAATCTCTTCCATTTGGATAAGCAAGATTTACTATTATTGGGTTTCCTGGCCTCCTGCAGTACTCTAAGCACATCCTGTGAAAAAAGGTGTCTTATAGGAATCAAAGGTTTATCACCCACACCATCAGCTGTAAGGTCGACAGACGCGGATGAAGTAGAGATCCCTTGTCCTGTGTGAGAAGGTCCACTCTGTGTCCTTATGATGATTGCCCTTAGCTAAATGCAGAAGAAGAGGGAGCCAATGCTGTCTTGGCCAAAACGGAGTCACCAGCAAGATTTTTGTTTTTTTCTGCTGAATTTTGAACAGGACGTTTTGAATGAGACGAAAGGGGGTAATGCATAGAGAAACTTCCCTTTCCATGAGAAAGATAGGGTGTCCACCTTCCAAGCCAGATGATGTGGGACTCTGGCACAGAATACAGGAAGTTGTTTGTTCAAAGGGGAGGCAAAAAGATCCAGTAGAGGAGTACCTCATTGATGGACCAAGTACAGAAACACATCCCTGTGAAGCATCCATTTGTGGGACCGAGTCATGGACCTGCTTAGTGTGTCAGCCACAATGTTTTGGGTGGATGGGATATAAACCGCTTGAAGAGTCACATTGTACTGAACTGCCACATCCCATGCCACGAGAGCTAACTTGCAAAGAAGGTAAGACTTTGTCCCCTCTGACTGATGACATACCAAAGGACTGTGGTGTTGTCTGTAAACACTTTCAGAGGGTCTGGATTAAACAGGAGATGAAAAGCCTGCAGAGCTACAATAACAGCCCTCATTTCCTTGATGTTGCTATGCCTTTTTCTTTGTGAAAAAGACCAATGGCCCTGCACATTCTTTGATGCAAATGTTGCCCCCCAGCCCATGTCTGAGGCATCTGTGAACAACTCTTGAGTTGGCTGGGGCAGATGAAGAGGAAGGTTTGGATTCAGAGAAAATTTTTGAATCCACCAAAGCAGCTCTGATTTTAGGCATGGGAGAAGAGGGATCACAAACTCCAGAGGGTGAGCATGCTAGCCAAACTGATTTTAGGTACCACTGAAATTTCCTCTTGTGGAGTTTTGCAAGGGGCAGCATAGGTATTGTGCAAGCCATAAACCATAGAAGTCTCAGAATCTCCCTAGCTGTAATGGAGGGAAGGGGCAGAAGGCTGTCAAAGAAAGAAGTGAGGGACAGCATTTTTTCTGGTGGAAGAAAAGCCCTCATGATGTCTGTTCTGAACCTGCACCCTAGAAAGATGTGATCTTGTGATGGGGAAAGAAAATAATTTTTCAGATTTATACTGAACCCCAAATTTTTCAGGACAGAAATGTCAGACTGGAGATTTTGAATCAACTGTTCTGAATGAGGAGCCAGAAAAAACATCATCCAGGCATGGGTACACCTGAATTCCCTTGACCCTGAGGAAAACAATCACAGGGGTCAAGCACTTTGTGAATACCCTTGGGGCAGTTGAAAATCCAAAAGGCAAGGCAGAGAACTGAAAGTGCAAAGAAGCCACAGAGAAATGTAAAAATTTCCTGTACAGAGGATGGATAGGTATGTGAAGTAGGCATCCTTGATGTCTACAGAAGGCATGTAAGCATGAGGAGGAATCAAAGGAAGCAAAGTCAGTAAAGACAGCATGCATAAAGTTGGCACTTTTAGGAAAGTGTTTAAGTGGGATAGGTGCAGAATATATCTCCAAGGACTGTTCTTTCTGGGGACAAGAAACATTCTTGGGTAAAATCTCCTGCTTCTCTGGCCCATTGGCACATGTTGAATTGTGCCTTGAAAAAGTAATTCCATTAGAACCTGTGGAAACAAAGTCAACAGGTTTTAGGGGACTGTGGAACACCTATGAAAGGAGAAAGATTTTTTCCAAGTCATGAAATATCCTTGTTGGATAATAGAAAGAACCCAAAAATCCTGAGTTATACTTGCCCAAGCTGGAAAAGAATGGGATAGACTAAGAGACAGAGGAGTAAGACTTGGAAAAGGTTGGTAATCGAGGAGTACTTGGCCTGACTGGAAAGAGCTGCTGGGATGAAGGGCCAGAATGAGTAGTCTTAGACTGTGGAGGTTTTCTTGCAGTCTTTTTAGAGCTGGAAGAAATAGAGGAAAAAGATGGGCACGTCTGTCTCCTAAAAAAGGAAGTCTTAGTTGGAAAATATCTGTGGAATTTTGGATTAGGAGACACAAAACGGTGCTTCAAATCTTGAAGTTCCTTTCCCTTCTCTTGTAAGGACTTAAATAAATCTGCAGCCGCAGAACCAAAAAGAGCAGAGATATCTAGAGGTGCTTCCATCAATTTTGCTTTGATGTCATCTGGCAAAGGATGAGGCCTCAACCAAGAGTGCGAGAAGCAGCTGCTCTAGAGGATGCTTCAGCTGCATCATAACTGCATTTAATGGAGTGTCTAGCCATTTGTGAAGAAGTTACTAATAGAGACATAACCTGACTTTTTAGGGCAGAGTCTGGAAGTTGAGAAAGAGCTTGAGAGTATTGTAAAAGCAGTCCCAATGAATGCCTGGACATGCGTGTTTGATAGTTTATAGCTCTGATATCCAAAGTGGAAGATGTATACATTTTCCTAACAAGTCCTTCCATGATTTTACTTTCCTTACCTGAAGGAAGAAGCTTTGAAGAAGGTGATAACCTAGAGGACCTATCTGAAGCAATGGATACTACAGTTGGATCCGCTGAAGGACTACTATACAGGAATTTTCATTCATCAGGCACCTTGTAGAACCTGTCTGGCCTTTCAGGTGTAGAAGTCTATAAAGTAGGGGTCTTAAAAGTAGATGAGAAAACATGCAAAAAGCTGGCAAAACAGGAGGTGCAGCAGAAGAAGGAGTTTCCATTTGTAAAAGGTCATAATGCCTTTTTTGCTTTTCTGAAATCTGTGAGCAATCCAATTAAAAAAAAATTCTCTCATTTTGTTAATGGTCTCCCCAAAGAAATCTCTTCTACTGGGGAATCTGCCTCATTGGACTCCTCCTCTGGCGAAGCATATTCTAAAAGAGAAATAATTTGTGTAGAGTATTCCAAGGAATCCTCATCAGAGGAAGAATCATCATCAGGTAATTCTTGTTCCCTAACCCTTTTAACAGGAGAAGATGTGAAAGGAGGAACAAGAAACAACAGTGAAAGGCTTCAGAGCTATCAAAGCCTTAATCAGCCCCTGAGAAAATTTATTTATTTATTTATTTCAGTTTGATGACCGGGGAGGTCCACTGGGCTCAGGAGTCCGTTTTCATGGAGGCCCAGGGAGAAAAGCTCCACATTACATAGTAAACATTAAGATATATTGTAAATCAGAGACATGCTGTGGTACATTGGTTACATAGCATCTGAGTCATGTGATGACTTGAGTATTTCACTGGTTACATAGTATCTGAGTCTTGCGTACCCCAGTCAGACTGTGGAGAGGAAGGGGCCTGAGAATCTTTGTTTTTTTTTTTTTTTTTTCTTAACATGGATTTCTGCACAATGAGTTGAGGAAGAACCCAATGTAGGCGAGGCCTCTGAGACGAACTCTGAATCTGTTCCTTAGCTGGAGTAAGAGATACATCCCTGGAACCTTCAAGCAGAATAAGCCATGGTCCCCTTTGTCAATCCAAAATTGACATTTGCACTGCCTCTGAGGACGTGCCAAGGTCAGATTCTTTTTCCTGGTTTCCAATGAGGTACTCACCAATGAACCTGATCCAACCTCCGAACTTAACTCCGGGTCTTCAATAACCTCAAGGGATACGTCTGTGGACAGAGGTGCAGCCAAAATGGATTCAGGTCTAGGTTTACTGACTTTCCTCTTCAAAATCAGCTCAGCTGAAGGACCCACAGAACCCTCCATAACTTCTTTAGCTAGTCTTTTAAGTTGTTGATTGTCTAAGTAAAGATTTAAAGCCAAAAGTCGGCTTCACAATGTTTTTGGGACAAAGACCTGACAAATGGTTGCAACTGGGGCCTAGACATAAAAGACAAAGATCGTGGCTGTCCTTATGTGGAATTTGCCTTCCACATCTACATTTGCCCTTCCTGGATGACATGAATTAAGCAAAGAAGGCAGTAGCAAAGAAATAAATCCCCAATGGGGCACTTATCTGAAAGCTGGCAGCAAACAGTTGAATCAGGCAGCAGACTGATGTATGAATCAAGCATTCTGAATGGTGGCAGAAAAGTTCTGAGGATTCTACGTGCAGACGTCCTTTATGACTGATGTTGCCAGCACAAATGTGCGATATCCCACATATCTGCAGTAGCTAAAAGCGAGTGTATGCTGGTAAGACGTTGGGTCACTTGGGCGGAGGACATCCCAAATGTAAAGAATACTGCAACATTGAACAGAAGGACATAAGTATGTATATACTTTTATTATGCTCATTTTAACTATAACATTAGTAAACATTTGCTAAGACTAATAAGTTGCTGAGGTATAAAGTCATGGAGTTTAATTCTAGCAATAAGGAGACTGTCTTGTCATTATATAAGGCATTGGACAGGCCTTATGCGAAGCATGTGAACATTAGTGCAATACTTACAGAGGAAAGGAAAGTAACATTGTTGAGAAAGCACAGAGGAAAACCAAAATTATATGGTGTTTGAAAGGGTATATGAATAAGAAGCATTTCAACACTCTTGATCTACTAACACCAGTAGCCAGAGGGAGGAGGGGTGACATGGTCAGACATGATTGTAAGGAGCAAATTGGTTGGACTGAAATAGGTAAAAGGAGGGCTGTGACTGGAAAATTCTGTGGAGCTATTTTACAGGGGATAGGTCTTCCTACTGAAACAGTGCAGGAACCATAAATATTTGAATTTTAAAGAGAATGACCCACCTGACCTGCTGCTTACATGCTAGCTTTTTCTCTGGTTCACTCATCTTTTTTTATTTTATTCTTTTAACTAATAAAAATAATAGTATTTTATTCACGTTGAAGTCCAGTTAATTTCTACATTGTTTTACTGGTTTGGTGACGTTTGGGCCGTTTTTTAGTAAATTCCCCAAATGTTCCTTTTTAGACAATCCTGGATGTGACCATTCACTGACTGGGTTGGGACACACTTTGTCTAAATGCCAAGAAGCAAGGAATCCTATGGGGAGTTTTCGACTAGATACCATTATTCATCATTCATGGGACAGGCCAGTTAAAGTCCCTAATGAGGGAGGTATCATGACCAATGATGCCAGAGTGACTGACACACACACACACACACACACATATGGCCAGTAAGCAATGGTCATCATTGTTGTCCCCTTTGCAAGAGTGGCCTGTTAGGCTTATGGTCTTAATCAAAGGACACAAAGATGGCAATTACCTTCTAACCCTTCCTTAGGATTGTACTGCTAGATACAAGTTGCTTCACCTTATCCCCCTAGCCTTTCTTACAACAGGACCAAGTCCACTCCAGAGCTTATTTTGCCAGTGACACAAATGGGCACCCTGCCTCTGAATCACGGGGCATGATAATACCTTTAGATAAATGAAATACTGTTTGAAATGAAAATGTGATAGTGGCAATTCTAATGTTTAGGTGTCAAACTTGAGAAACTAGAAAGACAAATTATTTGTCTTGATCTTTTTATGTATGTGTGTGTATATATATATATATATATATATATATATATATATATATATTTAGGTTTACTATTAAAATCTCGAAAGTTAAAAAAAAACAGGTACTTATGAGTGAAGTGTTTCGCGAAAGTACACATCACCCAACGGCCCTAATGTTGAAAAACAGCTGTTAATGCTGAAAATGTCGAACACAACATTTTCAGCACTTAACAGCAATCCCACCCTTCCTGTAACTTCCTAACTAGGAAACCTACCATCCCGTTTCCCCCCACACCCCCTCAACTATATTCCAACTCTGAGATCGCACTACAGTGAGGAAAGGGATGTACTTTTCTTACCGCACTGTACCGCAATCCCCGTACATAATCAAACGATATATTTGCAAATGCACAGACTTCTTCTCCTTTCGGCTTTTTCCCGGTTAGGGGTCGCCACAGCAGATCACCTTGTCCGCACATTGATTGGCAGTGGAGTTTTACGGTGTCGAGTTGCCAGCCCGGCGCCCAACCTTCCAGAGAAGGCACACTCACACGCACACCTAGGGCCAATTTAGAGTGTCCAATCCACCTGCAGCATGTCTTTGGGATGTGGGAGGAAACCGGAGCACCCGGAGGAAACCCACGCGACCACAGGGAGGACATGCAGACTCCGCACAGAAGGCACCCCAGCTGAGGATCGAACCGGAGAACCTCTTGCTGTGAGGCGGCAATGCTAACCACTGCACCACCATGGCCGCCCATATTTGCAAATGCACAGACTATTCGAAAATATTCCATTCGATTACGACAAAGACCTGACAAATGGTTGTAACTGGGGCCTAGACATAAAAGACAAAGATCGTGGCTGTCCTTATGTGGAATTTGCCTTCCACACCTACATTTGCCCTTCCTGGATGACATGAATTAAGCAAAGAAGGCAGTAGCAAAGAAATAAATCCCCAATGGGGCACTTATCTGAAAGCTGGCAGCAAACAGTTGAATCAGGCAGCAGACTGATGTATGAATCAAGCATTCTGAATGGTGGCAGAAAAGTTCTGAGGATTCTACGTGCAGACGTCCTTTATGACTGATGTTGCCAGCACAAATGTGCGATATCCCACATATCTGCAGTAGCTAAAAGCGAGTGTATGCTGGTAAGACGTTGGGTCACTTGGGCGGAGGACATCCCAAATGTAAAGAATACTGCAACATTGAACAGAAGGACATAAGTATGTATATACTTTTATTATGCTCATTTTAACTATAACATTAGTAAACATTTGCTAAGACTAATAAGTTGCTGAGGTATAAAGTCATTGAGTTTAATTCTAGCAATAAGGAGACTGTCTTGTCATTATATAAGGCATTGGACAGGCCTTATGCGAAGCATGTGAACATTAGTGCAATACTTACAGAGGAAAGGAAAGTAACATTGTTGAGAAAGCACAGAGGAAAACCAAAATTATATGGTGTTTGAAAGGGTATATGAATAAGAAGCATTTCAACACTCTTGATCTACTAACACCAGTGGCCAGAGGGAGGAGGGGTGACATGATCAGACATGATTGTAAGGAGCAAATTGGTTGGACTGAAATAGGTAAAAGGAGGGCTGTGACTGGAAAATTCTGTGGAGCTATTTTACAGGGGATAGGTCTTCCTACTGAAACAGTGCAGGAACCATAAATATTTGAATTTCAAAGAGAATGACCCACCTAACCTGCTGCTTACATGCTAGTTTTTTCTCTGGTTCACTCATCTTTTTTTATTTTATTCTTTTAACTAATAAAAATAATAGTATTTTATTCACGTTGAAGTCCAGTTAATTTCTACATTTTTTTACTGGTTTGGTGACGTTTGGGCCGTTTTTTAGTAAATTCCCCAAATGTTCCTTTTTAGACAATCCTGGATGTGACCATTCACTGACTGGGTTGGGACACACTTTGTCTAAATGCCAAGAAGCAAGGAATCCTATGGGGAGTTTTCGACTAGATACCATTATCCATCATTCATGGGACAGGCCAGTTAAAGTCCCTAATGAGGGAGGTATCATTACCAATGATGCCAGACTGACTGACACACACACACACACACACACACATATGGCCAGTAAGCAATGGTCATCATTGTTGTCCCCTTTGCAAGAGTGGCCTGTTAGGCTTATGGTCTTAATCAAAGGACACAAAGATGGCAATTACCTTCTAACCCTTCCTTAGGATTGTACTGCTAGATACAAGTTGCTTCACCTTATCCCCCTAGCCTTTCTTACAACAGGACCAAGTCCACTCCAAGGCTTATTTTGCCAGTGACACAAATGGGCACCCTGCCTCTGAATCACGGGGCATGATAATACCTTTAGATAAATGAAATACTGTTTGAAATGAAAATGTGATAGTGGCAATTCTAATGTTTAGGTGTCAAACTTGAGAAACTAGAAAGACAAATTATTTGTCTTGATCTTTTTATGTATGTGTGTGTGTATATATATATATATATATATATATATAGGTTTACTATTAAAATCTCGAAAGTTAAAAAAAAACAGGTACTTATGAGTGAAGTGTTTCGCGAAAGTACACATCACCCAACGGCCCTAATGTTGAAAAACAGCTGTTAATGCTGAAAATGTCGAACACAACATTTTCAGCACTTAACAGCAATCCCACCCTTCCTGTAACTTCCTAACTAGGAAACCTACCATCCCGTTTCCCCCACACCCCCTCAACTATATTCCAACTCTGAGATCGCACTACAGTGAGGAAAGGGATGTACTTTTCTTACCGCACTGTACCGCAATCCCCGTACATAATCAAACGATATATTTGCAAATGTACAGACTATTCGCAAATATTCCATTCGATTACGTGGCCGGCACACATATGAACTATTCAAACATCTGTAGTTCGAATAGTTCATAGGCGTGCAATGCTATGCCGACTTTATAATAGTAAACCATACATAGATATATATATATATATATATATATATATATATATATATATATATATATATACACACACACATATATATATATATATATATATATATATATATATATATATATATATATATATATATAGATATGGGTCTACTTGAAAACACTGACACGCAAAACACCGACAATGAGAAGACTGAGACTGGAAGATCGACAACTGAGGTGACTGACAGTTTAAAAGCCCAACACTGAGAACACCAACATGTTAAGGTAAGTGTGCGATAGTGACAGACTTTAGGGTTAGGGGTGGGTTAAGTGAGTTACGGTTAGGGTGCGGGTAAGGTAAGTGTGCGATAGTGACAGACTTTAGGGTTAGGGGCGGGTTAAATGTGTTAGGGTTAGGGTGCAGGTTAGGTGAGTGTGCGATAGTGACGGACCTTATGGTTAGGGTTTGGGTTAAGGTTAGTGCATAGACAGTTATGTATGTAAGGATTAGTGTAGGGTTGTAAGGTTTTTGTTGTGCTTGTGTTGTGTGTGTGTTTTTCAGAAAAGGTATTTGTTTTGTTTTGTTGATTGTCTTGATTGTGGTTTGTCGGGCATGTGAAGTTTCGTGCTTTTAAACCGTCGGTCATCTCAGTTGTTGATCTTCCGGTCTCGGTGTTCTCGTCGTTGGTGTTTTGCGTGTCAGTGTTTTAAAGTATATATATATATATATATATATATATATATATATATATATATATATATATATATATATATACACACACACACACACACACACACACACACACACACACACACACATATATATATATATATATATATATATATATATATATATATATATTTATGGGTCTACTTCGACCCATCGAAATTAGACTTCTTCAACACTGAAATAACAGATCCCAGTTCTGCGAAAGTGCATTTCAACGAAAAAAAGTTATGTACTCACCATAACGTTCCAACTGAGTAGTACTTACCACAACGTTCCATCTGAGTAGTTGTACTTCATTTGTCTTCAACCTGTGGGTTATAGATCCATATTGGATCTGACATGGCCGCATATCCAGCATCTGATCCAAGCTCCAAGCTATTCCCCTTACCCATACTGCCCCTATCTCCTTCCGCCCTTCAGATCGAGTTTGCTGCTCAACATAAAGCATACACCTGACTCAACAAGACCTTACCACTACTGACAGCTCAAAACTTCCTGAGCCAAGCATAACAAGGGATTCTCCTGGAATGTTCATCTCCCATATACATGGCCAGGACAACAGTGATAAGGTCGAGGGAAGGAGGGGGGGATGGTTGAAGACAAATGAAGTACAACTACTCCGATGGAAAGTTATGGTGAGTACATAACTTCTTTATCTGAAGTAGTTGACTTCATTTGGTCTTCACCCTGTGGGACAGAGTTCCCAGTTACTAACACCTGGGTGGCCCTCATGGAAGGATATTTTGGAGCACCGTGGAGCCAAATGATGGCCTGTTTCTGGATATGACGTCCAGTTTGTAATGTGAGATGAAAGTATGAGATGAGGACCAAGTAGCTGCAGAACAAATATCATCCAGCAACACCCTGGACCAAAAAGCTGCTGAAGTGGCCATAGACCTGGTGGAATGCACTTTTACCAGACCCAGAGGGGAAATTCCCTTGATAGAATATGCTCGAATAATGCATTGGGAAATCCAACGAGCAATAGGGTTTGGGCGGCAGGGGGATGGTGTGAATGGCAGACCCTTGTTTTGGTGGCAGGCCTCTGCCCACCATAGGAACTCTAGGCGCAGGCAAGGTATGATAGGAATCATTGTTTCCAGGCTGTGGCAATGTTGACTCCATAAACTTTTGAAGTACCACTGAAGTTTCCTCATATGCCGTCTTGCATATGGAATTAGAAGAATACAGGAGGCCATGAACCCCAAGGCTTGCAGTATTTGCCTTGCAGATAGCCTGGGGTTTTGTGGCCACCTGGTTGAAGTAAGTCACCAAAATGAATTTGCTTTTCTGGCGTAAGGAAAGCCATCTGGGCAGTTGTATTTAAGCTTGCACCCAGGCAGGAATGTAATCTTTTGAGAGGGTACCAGTTGAGATTTATTTTTGTTTATGGTGTACCCTAGGCAGATTAGAACTCTTTTTTACAAACGCCAGATGTTTTAGAAGAATGGCCTGGTTTTCTGCCTGAATTAGACAATCGTCCAGGTATGGATATATTTGAATATTTCTTTGCCTGCAAAATGCAATTACTGGAGCCAGGCATTTTATGAATACCCTGGGCACGGTAGACAAGCCAAAGGGCAGTGCAGAGAACTGATAATGCATGCAGCCTGCTTTGAAGCGTAGGAATCATCTGCAAGACTCCCTGATGGGGATATGCAGGTAAGCCTCTTTTAAGTAGAGAGTTGCCAACCAGGCATCCTTGCCTAGCATAGGAAGTAACTGGTGAAGAGTCAGCATCTTGAATTTTGGAATGTCCAGAACGGTGTTTAGAGTAGACAGGTCCAGAATTGGACACCATGATTTGTCTTTTCTGGGTACCAGGAAAAGTCTGGAATAGAAACCTTGTCCCTTTTCCTCTGCTGGTACTAGCTGAATAGCCCCAAGTTTAGGAGGGAAAGCACTTGTTTCTGAGCCTCTGCCCACTGATCTGAGGGCAGCTCTGGCAACCTGTTTGGAGTTGGCAGCATGTGGAAATGAAATCTGTATCTCTGGGACACTATATTTAGAAACCATTTGTTCTGGGTTATAAGTTGCCAGTTTCTTGAATGAAGAGCCAGTTTTCCCCCCAAAGTGGCGGCTAAGAGGTAAGTGCTTCATAATTTCAAAGGGGAGCCATTGAGACTGTTTACTATAGGGTGGCACCTTGTTGTTTCCAGATTTGGATGTGGAAGCACCCCATTGCTTAATTCTGAAAATCCCTTGGGACTGAAACCTGGTGCTTTTGGAATGTCTGGGTTTGGCCGTAATGGCTCTGGAAGGAGCTGGAAAGGACCAGTTCTTAGTAGGACAATGCCTACTAAATCAATGAGGCTGCAGTTGTAAGAAATCTTTCACAGTTTGCATAGATTTAGCTTTATCTTCCCTCTTTTTTAAAACTTCTTCAGCCTTATTGCCAAATAGGTGGTCCTGCTGTAAAGCAGCATCCAAAGGTTTTGCTTTAACATGATCAGGCAGAGATTGCTCCTTATGCCAAGCATGCCTTCTAAGCACAGACCCAGTAACAGCAGCCTTACAAGAGGCCTCTAAAGAATCAAAACCACATTGCAAAATATATTTGCTAACTTTTCAGCTGAATGCAATAAATCCTGCAAATCTTTATTCTCCACACAGTCAGAAATCAACATCATTTTCTGTTTAAGCAGTCCCATGATATGCTGTTGATATTTTAGCATATGGAAT
Source organism: Protopterus annectens (assembly GCF_019279795.1). Taxonomy (NCBI): domain Eukaryota; kingdom Metazoa; phylum Chordata; order Ceratodontiformes; family Protopteridae; genus Protopterus; species Protopterus annectens. The sequence continues at coordinate 1,734,605,661 of NC_056725.1, read as the reverse complement.
TGACAGTTTAAAGCCCTGATTGCTAAGGTTGCAGAAGTATAAACTTTTGTACCCCATCTATCCAGCACCCTGGAGTCTCTATCAGAAGGGGTAGGATTTCTAGCAGTAGAAGCCTTAATGCCCTTGGACCCCTGAGAAATGATTTCAGGGTCCGCAACAGGATTTTTGAAAAGGAAATTGTGGGACTCAGGAACCCTGCAGTACCTGTCTGGTTTGCTAGGGGCTGGAGGCAAGGAATCAGGGGCCATACTGGATTCCGAAAACACATCATCAACAATATCTAGTAGAGGAGGTATAGCCAAAGGCCTATGCTGAGGAAGAAGAAGGAAATCCCTAAGCCTCTTTTTGGATTCAGAGAAATCCTGACTTTCCCAGTGGAAATGCTCCCTTAAAGTATGTAAAGTTTCCCCAAAAGAGAAATACTCAGGTGGAGAAGCACAGGGAATGGAATCCTCTGCATCAGAGTCCTCTTAAGTAGGTATGGACAAATCCAGATCATTAGAAGAGTCAGAAGAAACAGAGTCCTGTTCAGAAGATTCAAAGTCAAATTAAATCCTAGGCCTCTTAGGGTGGGGGGGTTTGACTACCCCTGATTAGAGTAATTAAATCTTCAGCCATTTTGATCAGTTGTTTTTTAGGCATAGGGGCCTGAACATGTGGCCTGGGCGTCGGTTTTTTAAACACAGATCGAGATTTAGGCCTTAGCACTGAAGTTGGAGTTGGTTTAATATGCAAGTCTGTAGGCCTGAATACACCCTGAGAAGCCGAAGCCTGCTCAGCAACTCCGGACCCATCCAAGGTAGAGACATCCACGGGTTCCATATGTGAAGCATCTTGCGGCATACTGGACTCCGAATGGGTCTCAGTAGAGGCCTGCGAATCAGAAGTAACGGGTATCAGGGGCTGCGAAAGCGCCTCACTGAGTACCGGCAAACTGGTGACTGGCTTAGGAGAAGCGTCATCTGCAGTTTTGGACCTCAACAGTCTGTCTCTGTCTTTTTCTTTGCATTTTTTGGTATTCCGGTAGTCGGATGGCTAACTGCCATCATTTCTGGATAATTAAACCGAGAACCGAAATATTTTGAAGCAAAAATGTACCGATGACAGATAGTGTGCTGATTAAATAAAGCACAAAACCGACAGCAATGTACGTCGTGGTCAGGGCCTAGGCAAGGAATACAGTACAAATGAAAATCCTTATGAGGTATTTGCTTCCCACAAGTAATACAATTATTAACTTTTACTGACCTTTGTAAGGAGCAAGAAAGAAAAAGTTTCCCCAACGGGGTACTTAGCCTTTAGTTGAAGACTTAGGTTCTGAAACTCGGAAACGAAAATTTCAGGAGTCGGCCGACCGGCACTTGCGAACTGCTTCTGCTTCGGGTACTGCGTGGCAAGAAAGACTGATGTAATGCATCAGCTGCATGTTTTACACCCCCGATGACCTGTTGTCATAGAAGAAGGGACAGCAACTGATGCAGGACCCAAGACTTTGTTAATCAGGCCGACTGAGAGCAACCTGCCAGTAGATTACCCAAATGTAATGACTGCAACAGTAAAACACGATAAACATCTCTCTGCATTTCACGTTGGAAGGAGATGTGAATAGATCGTAGTAAGGAAGGTCCCACTTTAGAAAGATCTGCTTTACCACTGAAGGATTCAGAGACCACTCATAAGACATCAGGATAGATCTGCTGAGCCTGTCTGCTTGAATGTTGGAACATCCTGGGATGTGCATTGCCACCAGAAAATGGCCGGTGGAGATTGCCCATTCCCACACTCTCATGGCTTCTCAACAAAGGGGGTGAGATCTGGTTACTCCTTGTTTGCTCTTATACCAGACTACCGACATGTTGTCTGTCTGAATCGCAATCGTCATTAGAGGAAGATGGGCATGAAGGGCCTGCAACACAAGAAGAACCGCCCTCACCTTCAAGACGTTGATATGCAAACTGGTCTCAGATGGGGACCATGTGCCTTGGAATGTCCTTCCTGAGCAATGCCCCCCTACCCTAGCTGGGAGGCATCCGTGGTCACTGTAGTTTTGAGAAAGGATGGAAGAAAGGGACGTCCTCTGACAAGGTCCAGGGAATGAATCCACCACTGAAGACAGTCCCTGCATACTCGGGAGATACAGACCGGATGAGACAATGGTAGAGCTAATAGAAGCCACTGGACTGCTAGAGTCCAGTGAAGAATCCACATGTGAAGTCATGCTAGGAGTAATAGGTTGATCATGACAGCCATAGACCCCAATGCCCTCAGAACTGTCTCTGCTGTCGGAACCTGGGCTCGAAGGATGTACAGGACATGTAACTTTAGACTGTGTACCTTGTCTGGGGTGAGGAAAACTTTTATTTGGATAGTGTCCAACCAAGCCCCAATGAAGTCTAGGATCTGAACAGGGGCCAGTGACGACTTGTTGAGATTGATGGTGATGCCCAGTCTTTTCGCTAGTAAGAGGAAATAATCCCTGGCTCGGCAAAGCAGATGCTTGGTGGGGGCAGCAAAGAGCCAATCGTCCAGGTAAGGGAAGACCTGAATACCCTGAAGCCTCAGGAGAGCCGCTACTACTGCCATCACCTTGGTGAACACCCTGGGGGCTGTGGTTAGACCAAAGGGAATGTCTCTGAACTAATAATGATCGGCTCCAAGCCGGAAGCAGAAAAACCTCTGAGAGCACCTGTCCATCTTGATATGATAGTACACATCCTGGTGGTTGAACGACCACATCCAATCTTTTGCCTGCAGGTAGGGCAGGATGGACTGAAGAGTGACCATCCGGAATATCACCTTGACTACTGACGGGTTCAAGGTGGATAGATCCAGAATGGGTTTTAGGTCTCCTGTTTTCTTTGGCACTAAAAAGAGCCTGGAATAAATGTCTAATACAGATTGGTCTAAAAGGAAGGGTCAGATGACTCACTTTCTTAGCAGCTTGTCTGTCTCTAGTGCTGCTTCCTCCCTTTGTGCAGGTGGAACGTCTGGGAGGTGACTTGGTGGGAGAGGTGGTTCAATGAATGAGATGGAATAACATCTGGATATAATTTGTAACACCCAAAGATCTGTTGTTACGGACTCCATGCCACTGGGTGTAGAAATATGCGACCTCCGACTGCCTCCAAAGATGAGCAGTTGCTGTGCTGGTCTGTCCAAGAACAGTTCTTGAAACCCAAAGTTTCTCAGACCCCCTCTACCTCTAGGATGGCGTCTATCATAACCACCTCTGCCTCTTGGGGAAGATGAGTCCTTAGTGTGCCAGGAAAATGCCTGAGACTTCTGGAACCACATCTTCTTTGTCCCTCACTGATTCCTAGAGAAGGATCTTTGAGGGGCAGAGACGTAGATCCCAATGGCAGACAGTGTCTTCCCGTCCTTCTCCCTCTGGACCAAGGTCTTTCAAACTGACTTCCCAAAAAGGGAAGAACCGTCATATGGGGCAATTGCAAATGACGCCTTAAAGGGTTCAGAGAATTGGAAAAGCCAGAGCCAGGCATAGCATCTCATAGCAACCCCAGAAATGGCCACCACGGTGGCTCCCTCTGTGGCATGGGAGAGAAGACACATGTATGTATTAGCTACTGCCTTGAGAGTGGCCATCCAAGTGGAGAACATCTTGTTGCCCTGTTGACATGGACTCAGGGGTTGACTCAGCAATTTTCTTGAACAAGTCTCGCTGCAGCCAAATAATGTGTGCCATATAGTTCAGCTCTCTTATGGAAAAAGTCGCTGAAGCATACACTAGCTTCCCTAAATGGTTCATAGTCCTTGACTCCCAGTCAGGAGGATGAACCATAGAGTTCTCCTGTGTGAGCTCTTTCTTTGTGGTGGCTGCAACCACCATAGTATCCACCAGGGACCCCTTATTCCAACATGTCCTATCTGGAGGGGGACTAAGGACCTTATCTGGATGCTTAGGGATGGGCTCCACAGTGTCTGGCTCCTGCCAAGCCCAAGATGTTATAAGGTCCATGAGCGGATCCAAGGGAGGGGACACCCAGGAAGTAGATGGGTCCGTGCCGAATGCCTTGAGGAACACTGACTCATACGAAATCAGTTTTTGGGCAGACCACGCACCCCCGGTGAAGAAGTTCCATGATGTCTCCGAAGGAGACATCCTTGGGGGGTGATCGAGGGCAACCTTCCTCTTTCTCCGTGTCAGTGTCTTTAGTAAGGGACTCTGGAGGGGAGTCCAGGTGCCTCCTTTTACACGTCCGTTTGCAAGGAACCTCCTCAGTGGGATTTTCTGCGGAGGACTCATAAACCTCTTGCTGCTCTCTCAGGGGAGCTTCCTGAGGCAAACCGGGTACAGGCTGTCCCTGAGATGGCAGGATGGCTATACCCAAAACAGAGGGAGTCGGGGCAGAGTCCGAGGATGAGATGCTCAAGGGCTTCGACGAACTCGAGAGAACCCTCTCCACCACATCAAAGGCCGAAGGGGAGCGGACATCCTGTGAAGTGCCAGTAGGAGCCGTCCCTCACTGACCTAATGGGGGAGTCAGAGCTGAGACTCCAGCAGCAGAGATGCCGAGCGGAAGACACCTCTCTGACACACACAGAGCCAAGAGCTCGGATCCGATCTGGTCAGATCCGACACACTCAAGGCAATGGCCGGTGTCGAGGTACAAGGTACCATTGGTGCGACAACCCAACCCTGAGGGTCCTCGGATCCAAAGGCTTCAAAACTGAAGGTCGGACCAGAGAAGGAGTTATTGTAGTAAAGAAGGACTGCAAGCTCCCTGCTCTGGAAGGAGAGAGGGCTGGAAAAACTCCCCAGATTTGGGTGCGGATGAACTTCTGCATCATCCAATCCATTTCCGCTTCACTCAGGCTCTGGGTAGAACAGGAGGAGGAGGAGGCCCCCAACACTGGCCAGGAGTGCCAATGAGGGGAGGCCTGAACAGAAGACCAGATCCAGGACTTCTCCGGCTCAGGGAAAAAGCTGGGAGCATGGAGCCAGGGAGAAACTGGCCTGGTCGGAGGCTTGCATTTCAGTGGAGGCACCGCCGGGCCCAAGTGCTCAGGCAACCACTTCTTCGGCCTATCTTTTTTATGCTGCTTCTCTCCTTCTACGGACCTCTTGGCAGGAGTTTGATTCCCAGAGGCCTGGGAAGGAGAAGAAGCTGAAGTTGTAGTAGAAGCTGGGGGTGCGTGGGCTGTCGTCCCCGAGGAAGGAAGTAATCCCTTTAGGATAAGTTTAGCTCTCCTGTCCTTAAAGGGCCGTGGGTTAAATCCCACACAGACAGGACAGGGAGTAAGCAGGTGAGCAGCATCCAGGCATACCAAGCAGAGAGTGTGGCCATCAGCTGGGAAGACCTTATGGCCACACTCTGTGCACTTCCTAAACCCTGGTTTTCGGGTATCTGACATACTCCCAAACCAGTTAGCAGAACACACACACATGCAGGTAGGGAAGGTGGGATAAATGGAATAGAAATCTCTAAGATAGATAGAGACCCAAAAAAGCAACTCACTTACCAAAACGATGCTCAGAACTCAGACCACGATGATAGATGTTTCACTGCCAAACGAGATTTGAAGGGAGGAAGGAGACGGGGCATTATGGGTAAGGGGAGAAGCTTGGAGCTCAGCTCAGATGCTGGATATGCGACTGTGTTGGATCCAATAGGGATCCATAACACACAGGTAGAAGACCAAATGAAGTTAATTATTTCAGATCCCACTTTTGCGAAACTCAGTACATCAAACACAAAAACACACGCAAACACACACACAAAATAACACAAAAGCACTTATGCAGGGAGGCAAGCCCCCCGTGCCCCCCACACCCCTGATACCTATATATACTAACTTCAAGATTGCACTACAGTGGGGAAAAGGGAATATTCCCTTATTCTCACTGTACTGCGATCTATAACACCTACTCGGTGTACTGTTTTGTGAAAGTGCGTTTTCATTGAAACGCACTCTCATGGAACTGGGATCGGTTATTCCATTTTCATTTTCGAAGAAGTGTAATTTCAATGGATTGAAGTAGTCCCACGTATCTATATATATATATATATATATATATATATATATATATATATATATACATATATATATATATATATGTATATATATATATATATATATATATATATATATATATATATATATATATACATATATATATATATATATATACATATATATATATATATGTGGATCCCTTTCTAATATTTGAAAGGCCATATCATCAAATTTCATTTCTGTGAGACAAAAACTGCAAAAACTAAATACCCAAATGGCAAATTTTTCCCAGGGCAAGTAAACACTTGCCCAACATTTATTTATTTTATTTATTTAACATTTGTTTACCGGGAAAGTCCAACTTGGAACAACGCCAATTTTCAGCGAAGTCCCAGGGAGAAATGCTTCAGACTCATGTCTTTGTAACATGGGAGGAACCTGAAGTACCCAGAGAAAACCCACACGAATGCATGGTGGTCAGGCAGACTCTGCACAGAAAGCACTCCAGCAGAGAATCGTACTGGAGAACCTCTTGCTATGAGGTGACAATGCTACCAATGCACCACTGTGTCATCCAAACATGCCCTTTCCTACACTGTAGTGCGAACCAGGAGTTGGTGGATATAGTTGGGGTTGTGTGGGGGATAAAGACCCCCACAATGGGATGTGTGTGTGGCGTTGCCCCCACTTAGGTGGGTTTTATTTACTCAGGTGTGTGTTTTGTTGGAGTTTGGGCAAGTGTTTACTTGCCGTGGGAAAAATTCACCATTTGGGTATTTCGTTTCAGTGATTTTCATCTAGTGAAAATGAAATTCGATGATATGGCCTTTTGAATATTAAAAGTGGATCCATACATACATGTATATATATATATATATATATATATATATATATATATATATATATATATATATATATATATATATGGGTCTACTTGATAACACTGACACGCAAAACACCAACGACGAGAACACCGAGACCAGAGGATCGACAACTGAGATGACCAACAGTTTAAAAGCCCGACGCTGAGAACACCGACATGTTAAGGTAAGTGTGCGATAGTAACAGACTTTAGGGTTAGGGGCGGGTTAAGTGAGTTAGGGTTAAGGTGCAGGTAAGGTAAGTGTGCAAAAGTGACAGACTTTAGGGTTAGGGGCGGGTTAAGTCAGTTAGGGTTAGAGTGCGGGTTAGGTGAGTGTGCGATAGTGACGGACCTTAGGGTTAGGGTTAAGGTTAGTGCATAGATAGTTGTGCATGTAAGGTTTAGTGTAGGTTCATAGGTTCATAAGTTCATACTAGGCTATCTGCCCTGGGGCAATTATAAGCCTAGCCTGATTCTGTATGGCTTACGCCACCCCTTGATTTAAGCATACTGTGCCCTTTTTAAGGTTTAGTTTACTGTGTCTCTGTCTAATAGTGACACGGGAGTAATCCCTGGGACAAACCTACGATCCCCCATCCACCTATCGAGATTCTTCTTGAAGAGATTCAGTGAGGTGCTCTGCCTCACATGAACTGGAATTCTATTCCAGAGCGAAGGGAACCTCTGGGTTATGAACCTGTCCCTCCAGCAAGTTCTATTTATTTCTGTGCTGAGGTTCAAGTCGCTCGAGCATGTGGCTCTAAGGGATTTAGATTTACTGAGGTGGAGCATGTCCATTAATTCTGGATTTGACATAGCTTTGCATGTCAGGCATAGATCGCCTCGAAGTAGGCAGTATGCAACTGAGTAGAGCTGGAGTTTTTTTAACCAAGCAGCATATGGCATCTGTTTGAGATCCTTGATCCTCTTGGTGAGATACTTTTGGGGTCTTTCTAATTGCTGCAGGTGTCGGGTAAGGTACATCCCAAAAGGGGCATTGTATTCTATGATGGGCCTGATGAGGGATGAATAAAGGGGCATGATTACCTCTCTTGATCTAGATGTGAAACCCTTCGTGATGAGGTGGGCTATGTAGAAGGTCTTTCTAACCACTTTGGCAATGTGGTTTTCAAAGGAGAGATTGCTATCAACTTGGGTCCCCAGGTCCCTAATAATTTTCTCTGTACTTAATGGGTTTCCGCCTATGTGGTAATTTGTGGGCACATTGTTTTTGCCAAAGGGTATGACTATACATTTTTTGGCATTTAGCTTTAAACCATGGCACTGGCACCAGTTATCTGTCTCTGTGAGACCTTTTTGAAGTATGTTTGTGTCAGCTGGAGAGTCGATTATGGCACCCAGTTTGCAGTCGTCTGCAAACTTGGTGAGCCATAGTCCTCCCACGTTTGCCTGTACCTCGGAAAAGTATATACCGAACAAGAGTGGTCCCAGGACAGAACCCTGTGGGATGCCACTTGTGACCGGTTTCGAGTCTGACATGGCTCCAGCAACTCTCACTCTGTGGGTTCTGTCTTTGAGCCAGTTTGCGACCCATCTTGTGACATAGGGGTTTATATTTAAGCTGGATAGCTTATCTATGATGCCCGAGTGGGGTATTGTCTCAAATGCCTTTGCAAGGTCCAGATAGGCTGTATGGACTACCTTCCCTTCATCTATGGCTTTGGTGACTGTTTCGAAGAAGTCAACCAGGTTCAAAAGGCAGGATCTGCCCTTGACAAAGCCGAACTGGGTAGGATCTAGTGTCTGTAGGTCCCCAATGTCTTTGTTTATGAGCTCCATGATGATCCTCTCCATAGCCTTGCAGACTAAGCTAGTCAGGCTTATGGGGCGATAGTTTCCAGGTTCCGTAGAGGCTCAACCTTTGTGGAGTGGGACCACTGTTGCTGTACGCCATTCTGTGGGCACATATCCTGTAGTGAGGCTGAGATTGTATAGCTGTTTTATTTGAGGGATTAGTTCCTCTTGGAGTTCATGTAGGACGCAACCTGGGACGCCATCTGGTCCCATGGAAGCAGTGTTTTTTGCTTTGGAGAGGGCAGCCTTCACCTGAGCATCAGTGATGTTTGGGAGGCAGCCCTCTACCGGGATAGATACTTGCTCTTTTGGGGGGTAGGGGGTGGAGAAGTTTGCGCTGAACCTGTCTGCCAGGATATTAGCGATGTCTGTGGGTTCAGTGTATTTTTTGTCGTTTAGAATCAACTCAGAACAAGTCTGGGAGTTGCATCCCAGGTTCCTAACATAACTGAAAAAAGCCTTATGATTGTCTTTGGTGTCCTGTGCAATTTTTCTCTCGAAGCTGGCCTTGGAGGATTTTATGAGGGATTGTAGTTTTTTGCTAGTACTGATCAGAGATGCCTTCCCTATTAGGGATTTTGCTCTATCATGTAGTAGCTTCCTCCTTCTGTTGTACAGTTTATTTATGGCAGGGGTCCACCAGACTGGACGCCTGCCTTTGGATGATTGGGTCTTGGTTTTGTTTGGGATAGCATGATCCATGCATTCCTGGAGATGTCCGTAGAATGCATTTATATAGGATTCTGCAGTTTGGGCCGTAGTTTCCACTGGCCCTGGGGCCTTGAAGGATTCCACTTTGGTTTTGAGAAGTGAGAAGTTCGCTTTTGAGAAGTTTTTCACTGTGGTGTTCTGGGCTGGGGGTGGGGTCGGGATGTGGACATCCAGTGAAATTAATTTATGGTCTGATCTTACCAATGAGGGATATACTTCTGATGTGGAGCATAGAGTCCCCATGTTGGTAATGATCAGGTCTAGTATGTTGTCCCCTCTTGTGGGAGTGGTGACTAGTTGTTCCATAGCATTTGAGTTTATAATTTCCAGGAACCTTTGGGCTAAGGTGCTGGGGCTTGAGTAGTGCTCCCAGTCAATGTTTGGGTAGTTGAAGTTGCCCAATATAATGGTGTTCGGAGAGATCTTCATGTTCTCCAATGTTTTCAGGAAAGCCGAGTGGGATTCCAGACTTTGAGAGGGTGGTCTGTAGGATGCTATAAACTGAAAAGCACTCTTGCCCATTGTTAGTTGAACATGGATGGTCTCCGATACTTCGTGCAATGCCACTAACCTGGAGGTGTGGATATCCTTGATAAATATGGAAACTCCCCCTCCTTTTATGGCTCGGTTCGGGTTTTTGGGCCGAAAAGCATGATATGAGGTATAGCCTGGTAGTGCTGGGGTGCTCTCTGGAGCCTTGAACCTGGTTTCTGTCACTGCACAGATATCGATGTTCTCCATACTGAGGAGAGCTTCGAGTGCGTGCATCTTGAGGTTAAGACTTCTGGCGTTAAGCAGCATTACCCTTAGTTTCTTGTTCCTTGTGCTGTCTATGGGGGTGGGTTTGACTTTTGAGCCTTGCCTAAAAAAGGCACTATGGGGTGGCAAGAGCCTTTGCCAATATCCGAAAGCCCAGTGGTGACAGGTGCAAGCTGTCCCTAGCGAAGCAATGTGGCTTGTCGAGCATGTCATCCCAGGCTGACAGACACTGGATCCCCTTTGAATGACACCAAAATTTTAGCCAATTGTTAAAATCGATCATTTTGTCTTTGTACTGTGGCATCATTCTAGATGAGGGTAAGATGCTGCTCAAGGTCAGGGTCATACCAGCCTGGGCTACATGATCAGAGAGCTCCTCTATGTCTCTTTTCATGTAGTCCAGGGAGGTATGTCTCAGGTCATTCACACCAGCATGTACAATGACTGAGTCATATTTGTATTTGCTTTGGAGTGACCTGAGTGCTTGCATTATGTGGCGGATCCTAGCACCCGACAGGCAGCTCACCGTGACCTTCTCTTTATTCAGCCTGGTGAGCAGGACGTCAGTGTGTCTGACAATAGAGTCACCTATTACAAGAGTATCAAGTGTGTTATTCAGCCTTAAGGGCTGTGGCTGCTTGGCACACTGACTTTGTGGGCTATGTGTTGTGCGTGTTTTGTTTTGAGGTAGCGTTTGCTTGGATGTCTGCTTTGGAGGTCTCTGTTGCTTAGGTAGATTTTTATTTAGAGCCTCCGAGTATGTTTTTGTGTATTTATGTGTTTGGTTCGCTGATGTGGTGGGACTATGTGATACTGGAACTGTGTTGTGTGAGGTTACCTTCTCCTCCTGACTGGTTACACCAGTTTTGAGATGAGAGAGCTCAGCCTCCAGTTTGGCTAAATAGTTGCATCTCTCACATATATTTGAACCTGTTTGTAGGAGGAGGGGTTGTCCGTCTACATGAGACAGTTGTAACATTGCCTCAAAATTCCCAGATTCACCAGCTGAACTGGAGAGGAAACCATTGACTGACCTTTGGACATGCTAGAGTAATATAGGGAAACTGAATTTAAGACGGACCAATAGAGGACAGGGTAATCGTAGAGAGTATAAGAGTAAGTAGTGCTTATGGTTTAATAGTGCTAACTTGTAGTATTACTTAACTGGACCAGTGAAGGGCCTTAGAATGAGAATATGGTGTTTAAATTGAGAGATAGAGCAGTTCTAAGGGAAAAAGTGAAGAGCAGACTTTGTGGAGCCAGGAATAGTTTAAACCCAATTAGGCGGCGCTGCCCGATGTTGTGCTATGCACAAAAACGTGCAAAAGAGGGTTTTAAGAGATGAAGATGAAGGAGTTAGGAATTGACCCAAAATGGCCAATAAAACTACAGTTTCAAGTCAGTAACCACTCCCACAGGGGCAGGCAGGCTGCTCAATGTTTTTCACTGCCACTGATCAACAGAGAGACTTCCCTTTAGCCCAAGCAAAAAATGGCCTCCAAGAAACTTACAAACAGTTCAAGAACAGCAAGCCTGTAACTGAACTTTTTTAAATCTCAGAAAAGTGGGAAAAAAGCAAGATTTTTTTTGTTTTTTTGTTTTTTACAGAGATAGCAGAGGTTCACAAGTTATAACAGTGCAGTAAATGACCCCACACAAGAGTGCTAGGCCAAAGACAGATAAAATGCAAGTTTTGAGAAAAAAACAATTTTAAAAGTAAGTGCAAACAGGAAATTCAGTAAACAGCTGTAGGTTGTGCTCTAAATACCATTACTAATGCAGCTATCAAGTTTAACAAGCCAGAAAATGCTCAAAATAGGCAGCTATGCAGAAAAACTTAGCAAATAAACAGAGGAAAAATACTTAAAATCTCAAACGTGGCTCCTTTCTTCTCTCAGCATTTTCTCCTCTTGGTGGGTGCTTCACCAACAGCCAACAAGCCTGAAAAGACGCCCAAACTACGAGGCAACCAGGTTTTAAGAGAGGAAGATGAAGGAGTTAGGAACTGACCCAAAATGGCCAATAAAACTACAGTTTCATGTCAGTAGCCACTCCCACAGGGGCAGGCAGGCTGCTCAATGGTTTTCACTGCCACTGATCAACAGAGAGACTTCCCTTTAGCCCAAGCAAAAAATGGCCTCCAAGAAACTTACAAACAGTTCAAGAACAGCAAGCCTGTATCTGAACTTTTTTAAATCTCAGAAAAGTGGGAAAAAAGCAAGATTTTTTTGTTTTTTTGTTTTTTTCAGAGATAGCAGATGTTCACAAGTATCAACAAGTTATAACAGTGCAGTAAATGACCCCACACAAGAGTGCTAGGCTGAAGACAGACAAAATGCAAGTTTTGAGAAAAAAACAATTTTAAAAATAAGTGTAAACAGGAAATTCAGTAAACAGCTCTAGGTTGTGCTTTAAATACAGTTACTAATGCAGAAATCAAGTTTAACAAGCCAGAAAATGCTCAAAATAGGCGGCTATGCAGAAAAACTTAGCAAATAGACAGAGGAAAAATACTTAAAATCTCAAAAGTGGCTCCTTTCTTCTCTCAGCGTTTTCTCCTCTTGGTGGGTGCTTCACCAACAGCCAACAAGCCTGAAAAGACGCCAAAACCACGAGGCAACCAGGTTTTAAGAGAGGAAGATGAAGGAGTTAGGAATTGACCCAAAATGGCCAATAAAACTACAGTTTCAAGTCAGTAACCACTCCCACAGGGGCAGGCAGGCTGCTCAATGTTTTTCACTGCCACTGATCAACAGAGAGACTTCCCTTTAGCCCAAGCAAAAAATGGCCTCCAAGAAACTTACAAACAGTTCAAGAACAGCAAGCCTGTAACTGAACTTTTTTAAATCTCAGAAAAGTGGGAAAAAAGGAAGATTTTTTTTGTTTTTTTTTTTCAGAGATAGCAGAGGTTCACAAGTATCAACAAGTTATAACAGTGCAGTAAATGACCCCACACAAGAGTGCTAGGCCAAAGACAGATAAAATGCAAGTTTTGAGAAAAAAACAATTTTAAAAATAAGTGCAAACAGGAAATTCAGTAAACAGCTCTAGGTTGTGCTCTAAATACAGTTACTAATGTAGGTTTGTAAGGCTTTTGTTGTGCTTGTGTTGTGTGCATGTTTTGCGGAAAAGATATTTGTTTTGTTTTGTTGTTTGTGGGGATTGTGGTTTGTCAGGCATGTGAAGTTTCGTGCTTTTAAACTGTCGGTCATCTCAGTTGTCGATCTTCCGGTCTCGGTGTTCTCGTCATCGGTGTTTTGCGTGTTGGTGTTTTAAAGTAGACCTATATATATATATATATATATATATATATATATATATATATATATATATATATGTGTGTGTGTGTGTGTGTGTGTATACATGTATAATGTATATATACACATGTATGTGTGTGTGTGTGTATATATATATATATATATATATATATATATATATATATATATATAAAATATAACCATGAACTGGAGTAGAAACCAAGGAAACCAAGGATAATCTTTAAGCGTAAACACTTTATTTCTCTGCTTTTCATCAGATAAGACTTCTTCAGAAAACAAGGAATAACACTAACAAAACCACTCCCCTTTAAATACCCTCAATCATAAAACAATTACACAATTAGTGCAATAATTTGAATCAATTGACAACAAAAATAAAATTTAAATCCATAAACTTTTACTTAGATTTTTCATAAATTTTGACCTTGCGCCTTTTGTCTTTTAAGAAACACTTTATGTTCACTACCCCATTAAGCCCTGGATGTTCATCAGCAGTCAATTTTATCTGCCAAAACGTTTCTCTTTTTTCTAGATCATTTCGGTAGTCGACCCCTCTCATATCCTTAGATACCTGTTTGAGCACATAGAATAAATATTTATTATGATTTGAACAAATCAAACTGTGCCTATAAAGTGCATTATCAAATTCTTTATTTTTATCACCCTTACATGCTCCTTTATTCTCATATGTAATGCTCGAGTAGTTATTCCAACGTACAACGCTGGACACTCTGAGCAAACACTAGCCTTTATACATCGTTGGAAAGTATGGTGTCTTCAGCGGAAGAGCGAGAAGAAGAAGAACAGTTTCCTGGTTTGCCAGCAGCTCAACAAAGGGGATCTTTTCAAAGAACTTTTCGTGGGCCAGTCAATAACATGGGAACCAAGAAAAGAACATGGTTTGGACATGGGGTAACAGGGAACAGAACCATAGACACTACAGTAAATGAGGAAAGTGGACATATTAGTAAGGTATGGTCCGATGTTTCAGACTCCTACGTGGTTAACATTTCAGGATATGTGTTTAATGATAACCAAATGGCCGTGTTAAATAGGGGGTTAAAATTTATCCCCATGGTCATTCCCAAGTTGCATGAATTAAAAAGTGCAATTTTTAAACTTGTCAGAAAAATGCATATAAAGGAATATTTTTATTTCAATCTAGGAATGTTGAAAGTGTAGTATTAAGTGAGGATAGTGATTCAGTATCTAATGACAGTTTTTATTCCTGTAACTCTGATATGGATACAAATGCCTATAGTAAATTAGATACTTCTAATATCAGGGTAAACAGTCATTTTATGCCACCCATGAAGAATGAAAATATTTTGCGCTTCAATACAGCAGTTAATGTGATTTTAGAAAAGGAGTTATTTGAATTCAATCAGAAAGATATCATGTATGATATGACCAAGCAGGAATGGAACAGTTTAAAACAATTGAGTGAGGAACATAATTTAGTGTTTAAGCCCTCTGATAAAGGGGGAAAGTTAGTGGTCATGAAGAATCATGACTACTATAAAATGTGTATGGGACATCTTAATAACACTGAAGTATATTGTCAAGTGCAAGAAACAAGATATGTGCAGGCAATGCATGTATATGGATGTTTGATGCAAAAAGGGCTCCATTTAAATTATTTTACAAAAACAGATGTAGGTGACAAGTTTAGTAGTAAAGACAGTGTAATTGCCAGATTCTATTGTGTTCCTAAGATACATAAAAGCCAAATTCATCCACCTGGACGACCAATTGTATCAGCTAGAGGATATTTTACACATCAAATAGGCCGCTTTCTACATGGATGTTTGGCCAGATATGTAGTTAAATTACCAGCATATATTAGGGACTCCATGGATCTGCTTAACAAATTGTCACAAATTACCTTGTCACCTGATATGTATTTTCTGGTGATGGATGTTTCAAGTTTATATACCAGTATACAACATCATTTTGGTATGGAGGCTCTTAGCTATTTTATGGGAGATTCTCCCCAAACAGAATATATAAAAGAATTAGTTCATTTCTGCTTGGTCAATAATATTTTGAATTTGATGGCAAACTGTATCAACAGTTACAAGGTACTGCAATGGGGGTGGCATTCGCCCCGATGTATGCCAACCTATTTATGGGGTTGGTTGAGTATAGTCACATTTATAGAAGCTCATTTTATAATCAGTTTGTTATAAGCTACTTTAGATATATAGATGATTTGATATTTATTTGTAAGGGTGGAAGAAATGAAGTAACTAACTTTATTGATTATTTAAATAATAGTAGGTTCTTGATTAAATATAATGGCTTGCAATAAGGAAATAGAGTTAATTATTTAGATCTTACACTGGAAGGGAGAAGTGAAGGTAACATCATGACTAGAATATATAGAAAATTTGATAAGCGTAGCCATACATTTTATGCTAATAGTTTCCATGCTGTACATACAGTACAATCACTTCCGTACGGTGACATTTTAAGAATTAAGAGGTTGTTCACAGATATAGAAGAGGCTAAAATAGAACCCATTCAAGTTAGTGATATGTTCATTAAAATGGACTACTCAGAACAATTGGTTCTAGAGAGCTATAATAAGGCTTTTGAGCAGAAAGCAATTAGATGCAACACTAGACATAGAAATGTAATAAGGACTAATAATGAAAGGGAATGGGATTTGGAACAAATTTTGTTTTTTGTATCGAAATATACATTTTTTTCAAGTGAGTTGCAGAAGATGTTAGTTGGCTTTTGGGATATAATAAAAAGAAATATTTCTTCTTTGAAGAATTTACAACTTAAATTTTCTTATATCATAGGTAGGAATTAAAAAAAATGTTTTTGGTACATAGTACCTATAAGAGACCAAATGAAGTAATAACAAAAAATTTAAGTTTGGATATAGGTACTAAACCATGTGGTAAATGCTCAATTTGCCAATATATAACTAAAACTTTCGAAGAAATAAATGGAAAAAAGTTTCAGATAAAAGGTAGTTACACATGTAAAAGCGTAGGTGTTATCTATGCTATTAGATGTGAATGTAATAAATGTTATGTGGGAGAAACAAAAAGAAGTTTAGCTGAACGAGTTAAGGAACACATAAGAGATAAAAAAATAATAAAATGGTTAGTTCTTTGGGAGAACATAGTTTTGCTGAACATAGAGGGTTTTTTTTAAATTTTAAAATTATGGTGTTGGAACAAATTAACTCTAATTATGCAAGTGAAAATAGGATAAAATACCTTTAGAGAAAGAAAATCTATTTTTATTTTAAAATATAACACTTTACAACCCATTGGTTTAAACAGGGAATGTAATTGGAAGAGCTTTATGTAATGCTCATGTATTATTGTTTTTGATTTGTGCAGTTTACTTTTGATAGTAAAATGGAGCTTTTACTGACTGAAATAATTAATTAAGTAATTGAATAATTATTTCTGTATATAAATGTTGACTCTAGTTTAATGAATTACTCTGTAAAGGCTAGTTGGCCGAGGCACTACGAGGTTATACTGTGGAGCTATATTGAATTTTGTGTTGCTACAAGATATCTGTCACTGTTAATTCACCAACTGCTAATCCAGTTTGTTGGTTTTTATAACTGTGGATTTGCTACACTGATGATGCTATATGATTTCCGCAGTCGCTGAATACATTTTACTCCTTTTATTTTAAGAAGTGGAGTTCCTGGCATTTTGTGGTTTTTATAACATTTGGCATCTTAGTGGTTCGTGGACTAATATAACCAACTCCAACACTATTACAATCGTACCTCCCAGCACAAAAAACAGTCAAAATTTATATGTGGTAACAATAAATATGTTCCTTCATGAATAAACCTACATACAGTGCAAAACCCACATTTATACATCCCTTTTGTTCATTTAGTATCTGATATTAATACTTTACTGGTACCTTTACTTAAACTTTTTAAACTATAATTTATCTTATATACAGAATTGGGCTTTTCTCCTAAGCATTTAAATAAATCTACATTTCCTTTAATAATGCGCCAATTATTATTAATAATGTTCCTAATGGCAAAGCTGTCAACAGTCATCCCCAAATTACAAAATAAACTACTAGAAACTTTATTATTGTCATCCTGAATTCCAGAATCTTCACTGTCTGATTTTAACAATGGTGGAAACGTAGTATCTCTTTTCATTAAAATCTCATCAGCACTAGTAGTCAATAGTTCAATTTTATACCCATGTTGTACAAAAAGTGAAATGATAAAATCTAATTCTTGTTTAAAAACTTTGTCTTTAGTAGTCAACCTTGATGCTCATATAAACTGTCCTCTAGGTATATTTTTATTGATGAAAGAAGGGTGATTACTACTAAAGTGTAAATACTGAATGGAAAAAGTGTTCTTCCTAAAAACACAACTATGGAACAGGAATTCATTAAATCACATTCTAATGTAATGTCTAAAAAATTATCAGTAGACCCAAGGTCTCCTAATGTAAACTTAAAAAAATCTGTCAAAACATTAAAACCTTGTATAAAAGAATTACGTTCATCTATCGTGTCTTTGAATATAAAAAAACAGATCATCAGCAAACCCCTTATAAAAAAATTGCTTTATCAAAATGGATAGTTGTGGACAAAAGTTCTCTCTCCCACCACCAAACTGGTAAAGGCTGGAGCCACTGCAGACCCTATAGCCACACCCTGTAATTGTTGATTATATTTCCCATTGAATAAAAAATTATTATGTTCTAAGAGTACTTCTAACAAGGAACAGTATAAATTTACATCAGTGTTAGAGTAAGTAGTAAACTTTCCCTAATACGATCTAATTAACTCGATTCCCTCATTCCAAGGGATACAAATAAACAGAGAAATAACATCAACTGTAACCATAATCAGCTCTTCACTATTGGCATAAGCACAATTATTATAAACAAAATTTTTATGAATTATTGCAATCTGAGATAAAAAAAATCCCAAGAGTCTTTTAAATAAGAAGGCATGTCTTGTACCAGTGGATTTAAAATTGAATTCAAAAACAATGACATATTTTCAATTGCTGAATTAGGGGCAGAAACTATGGGTCGAAAGGTGGGAGGGTTGAACATTTTTGTGTATTTTGGGTATTCCAAATAGAACCCCTATTTAAGGATGTTCTATATTCATAAAATTATACACTTTATGTTCTATCAAACCATTCATTAAAAGCTCATATAAGAACATTTTAATAAAATTATAACATGTATTGATGTCAGTCAAGATGACCTGTTTATATTCATCATCATTACACAAAATGGTTTCCATAGCAACAATATAATCATCTTGGTTCACCAATAGTAGGTTCCCCCCTCCATCAACTTTCATGGCTCTTAGCCGATGCATATTTTTAATATCATTCAAGGCTTTCCTCTCAGAAACATTCAAATTGTAAAAACAATGATTGTTAAGTGTTTTTTTACTCAAATTTCTAATATCATTTTCACAACTTTTTTCAAAGGCTTTTAATGTGTTATTTAATCCTGGGTTATAGCAAGATGGTTTAACAAAACATGAATCATCTAGTTTTAAATCACCACATAAAAAATTCAAATTTAATTTCCTTGTCAAACATTTCAAGTCTAATATAGTATTCACAGTACTGGCTCTTTGGGAAGGTACAAAATTGAAACCAATTTGCAAAACCTTTAACTGTAAGGTAAAACTAGACAAATTAAATATATATATGCTTTTGCCTCTTCTTAAAAGTACTCAATTTTATTTATTCTGCTGCATTTATTACTGCTTGGTAGTAGCCTGATTAAATTGTAACTGTTATTCTTTTGGTTTAAGAACTTGGACTTCATACCGGTTGTTTTACATTAAGGTTTGTGGTCTGCACTGTTGTGGCAGAACAGGTAGCTTACATCCTTCTAAGCTGGGAATTGCTGATTGAAGGCTCAGTGTCTGCTATTCTAAAATTGTATTAGTTCTGGTTTAAGCACTTGGGCTTCAGGACAGTTTTTCTACATTAAGAAAGTTTGTGGTCTGCACTCCTGTGGGAAGAGAGGCTGGATTCTGCCCTTCTGAGCTGGGAATTTCTGGTCATAGGCTTATTGTGGCTGCTTATTTGAATTGTTTCTTTCTGAAATTGGTGCGCCTTGTTGCTGTAGCATAGACCAGATTCAGGCCTGCTGAATCTAGCTTTGTTTGTATAACTTGAGCATTGATCCAGGCCATCTTTTTTTGGAGAAGGTTCCCCTGCACCCTAGTGGCAGGAGTGTGCAGTTAGAACTTGTCTGATTGAAGACTGCTGGAACAGGGCTTAGTTTTGAGCTTTTTTCTGGTTAATTGGGTAGCTTGTTTAAATCAGTTTGTTCATTTTCTATTGTTTTATATATAACAAAAAAATTGCACTTTATTCATCTGCTTTTACTGTATTTGTGCTTCTTCCTACGTTATTACTAGGGGCATTGACTACAACTCTGATATGAGATATATAACAATAAGTATCCTTTTCTGTGCATTTAAAGTGTTTTTTACTGTATTTGCTTTATTTTCTGAAAAAAACAAAAAACAAAAAATATACTTATTTACCGCCTTTCTAAGCTAGTATAGTCCAGTTTTCAGGTTAGTGCTGAATTCAGGACTGTGTTACAAATCTCTGTGGTTGCCCATACCTTACTTGGACAGAAGGAAGTTTCTGTATTCACCTGTGAGAGAGGGGAGCTTTGAGCAGCCTATCTGTCCCTGGAGGAGTGGTTTCAGCCCAGAAATTAGTAGTTTATTGGCCATTTTGGGCTAATTTATATCTCTTTCATTTCCCTGCTATAAAAAAACACATTTGCCCAGTTTAGCGTGCTGGGCAGCGTCAGTTAAGCTAGGGTATAACTATTCCCGGCTCCACAAAGTCTCCTTTCAATTTTTCCCTTGGAACTAGACAACATTTCAACTTAAGCAATCAGGCCATTCATTTCTCAGCCCGGCACTTGCTCAAAACTCATAGCAAGCATTTATAAACCCTAGTACTTGACCCCCTATACTGTACAGAAGGACAAGGCCCTCTATTCGACCTTACCAGCCATTCAGTAAACCAATTCACTGTACTATCCAAGCATGTCCAAAGGGCAGTTTCAGGTGTACTCTCCAGTCCAACTGGTGAATCTGGGCATTTTGAGACAATGTTGCAACTGCCTCATGTACACAGACAATCCTCTCCTCCTACCACCAAACACTAATACATGTGAGAGATGCAATTATACAGCCAAACTGGAGGCTAAGCTCTCTCAACCCAAAACTGGATCAGACAGTCAAGAGAAGAAGGGAAATACTTGCATCACACCACCATTCTCACATAGACCGATTAAACCAGCATCAGCATAAAACACACATAAATACACAAAAACATACCCGGAGGCTCTAAATAAAAATCTGCAAAAGCAATAGAGACCTCCAAAGCAGACATCCAAGTAAACTCCACCCCCCAACACAAACCATGAAACACATACTTCACAAAACCAGTGTGCCACGCAATCATAGCCCTTAAGGCAAAATAACATACCCAACATACTAGTAATAGGTGACTCTATAGTCAGGCACACTAACGTCCTACTCACTAGGTTGAATAAGGAGGAGGTTACAGTTAGCTGCCTGTCGGGTGCCAGGATCCGCCACATAACACAAGCACTCAGGTCACTCCAGAACAAGTACAAATACGACTCTGTCATTGTCCATGTTGGTGTGAATGACCTGAGCTGTACCTCCCTGGACTACATGAAAAGAGACACATGGAAGAGCTCTCTGATCACGTAGCCCAGGCCAGTATGACCCTGACCTTGAGTAGCATCCTGCCCACACCAAGAATGATACCACGGTATAAAGAAAAAATTATCAATTTCAACAACTGGCTAAGTTTCTGGTGTCATTCAAAGGGGATCCAGTGTCTGTCCACCTGGGATGACATGCTCGACAAGCCACGCTGCTTCCTTAGAGACAGCTTGCACCTGTCACCCTTATGCTTTCCTATACCGGCCAAGGCTCTTGCCACCCCCATAGTGCCGTTTTTAGGCAAGGCTCAAAAGACAAACCCACCTCCATAAATAGCACAAATAACAAAAAACTGAGGGTAATGCTACTCAATGCCAGAAGTCTAAACGTCAAAATGCATGCACTCGAGGCACTCCTCAGTATGGAGAAAATCGATATATGTGCAGTAACAGAAACCTGGTTTAAAGCTCCAGAGAGCACACCAGCACTACCAGGCTACAACTCATACCATACATTTTGGCCACAGAACCCGGAACAAAACACAAAAGGAGGGGCGTATCCATATTCATCAAGGATACCCACACCTCCAGGTTAGTGGCACAGCACGATGCTTCAGAGATCATCCCCGTGCAACTAACAACAGGCAAAAAGTACAGTTGTGTACACTTACCATAAATGTAGATGTTCGAGTGTATTTACTGTTGCAGTCATTACATTTGGGTAATCTGCTGGCGGGTTGCCCTCAGTCAGCCTGAATTCCAAAGTCTTGGGTCCTGCATTGGTTGTTGTCTCCTCTTCCATGACGTCAGGTCATCATGGTTATAAAACAAGCAGCCAACGCCATTTTCTTTAGTTTTTCTTGCCCCAGATGTCAGGTGCCCCCAAAAAGGTAGCAAAAAAAATATATATATATCTATACATGCATCAATATAAACTTTATCTTCATCTACAAGCAAATACACCACATAGGTTGTAGAAGATAGAAAAGGAAAGATAAACCCCAGAATAAAAGGGGGATGGCGGGAGGGTAACTTGTACTGCAACAGTGAATACACTCGAACATCTACATTTATGGTAAATGTACACAACTGTACTATGTTCTTCGTGTTTCACTGTTGCAGTCATTACATTTGGGTCGAATCCCAAAGCTATGGTTGGGAGGCTGGAGCTAAACAGCATTAGGTGCGGCTATAAGGCCCTGCAGAACTGCAGTGGCAAAGCCTGCCCTGGACTTGGAGTAGAGAGGCAAATGGTAATGCTTTGTAAAGGTGTGAAGGTGTGAACAGAACTCCAAGTAGCAGCCTCTAGAATGTCTTTGGTTGGTACTTCTCTGAGAAAGGCTGATGAAGTAGCTGCATCTCTGGTAGAATGGGACCTAATGCCCTTGGGCACAGGCTTACCATGGTGTAAGTAGCAGAAACGAATGCACTGGCTTATCCACTTTGAAATAGTCTGCTTTGAAATAGCCTTTCCTTCTGATCCTGCAGCATATGTCACTAGTAATTGCTCAGTTTTTCTTAGAGCTTTAGTCCTGCTCAAGTAGAATCTTAGCTGTTTGTGTACGTCCAAGGAATGCAGAATTCTCTCCCCCTTGTTCTGCGGATTTGGATGAAAGGTTGGCAGATGAATAGTTTGGTTAAGAGCCACATTGGAAACCACCTTAGGCATAAATGTTGGATTTGTCCTCAGAGACACTCTGTCTGGGTAAAATATGATAAAAGGCTCCACAGCTATGAAGGCCTGTAGCTCTGAGACTCTTTGTGCTGAAGTAATTGCTAGTAGTAGAGCTGTTTTCCATGATAAGAAGTTTATATCAGCAGTAGCAGCTGGTTCAAATGGAGACAGGGTGAGATTTCCAACACATAATTGAGGTCCAATGCAGGTATTGGTGATCTTCTAGGAGGCCTTAAATTTTACGCTCCTCTAAGATACTGCTTTAGTAAAGGATGAGAAAAGATTGGTGGTTCTGTATTGTAATGAGCCGAAATAGCAGAGGCATGGATTTTAATTGATGAGAAAGATAGGCCTTTGTCAAGCATCTCAGTCAAGTATTGTAATATCTGAGGAATATTTGTTTCTGCTGTATCAGTTCCTTGTGCTTGATTCCAAGCACAGAATCTCTTCCATTTATCAGCATAAGATTTTCTAGTACTAGGCCTTATGGCTTCCAAAATGACATCCATCACAGCTTTACTGAGAGGTGTTGTTTGTATAACTACATGATCAGCCATGCTGCCAGGTTCAGTGTCTGGAACCGATTGTGAAGGATCTGTTTGTTTTGCTGGGACAGTAGTTGAGGTCTTTGAGGTAAGGTCCAAGCTGGGTATTGAGACAAGTTCCTTAGAATTGGGTACCAGTATTGGCGGGGCCAGTCCGGGTCAATTAGTATCATCTTTGGTTTCTCTTGTCTGACTTTTAGGAGGACTTTGGGAAGAAGAGGCAGTGGAGGAAAGGCATAAACTGATAGGTTTTTCCAACTGAAGGATAGGGCGTCCACTTTCCATGCTTGTCTGTGATAAGTCCTTGTGCGGAATCTTTTCAGTTGATAATTTTGAGGGGAGGCAAATAGATCTATGTCTGGGCTCTCCCATTTCTTTGTTATCATGCCGAAGACTTGTGCATCTAGTTTCCACTCGTGAGGATCCATAAGGTTTCTGCTTAAATCGTCTGCCAGAGTATTTTGTTTCCTTGGCAGGAATTGAGCTTGAAGATGTATTTGGTAAGTCAAAGCTGTGTCCCACAGTGCCATGGCTAATCTGCAAAGGGGGTATGAGTGCGTGCCCCCCTGCTTGGTTATGTACCACATGACCGTGGTGTTGTCCGTCTTTATCAGAAGTCTTCCTGGATGAAGTAAGTCCTTGAAGGCTGTCAGGGCATTTTGAACAGCTAGCATCTCTTTCTGGTTGATATGTAGATGCATTTGTTTTGGGGTCCATATGCCCTGAAAGCATCTTCCTGTCATGTGGGCCCCCCAGGCATAATCTGATGCATCTGTTGTTAAGGTTTGGCTGGCAGGGGGTAGAGTGAAGGCTCATCCCATGTTTTGCTGACATGCCTTTGCCCACCATAGAAACTTCTGTTGTAGGCAGAGAATGAGAGGAATCATTGTTTCCAGACTGTGATAATGTTGACTCCATAAACTTTTTAGGTACCATTGAAGTTTCCTCATATGCAGTCTTGCATATGGAATCAATAGGATGCAGGGTGCCATGAAGCCCAAAGCCTGCAGAATTTGTCTTGCAGATAACTGGGTTTTTGTTGCCATCAGTTTGAAGTAAGTAGTCAGTTGCCTTTGCTTGTCTGGCATGAGGTAAGCCATCTGGGCAGTTGTATTCTAGCTTGCACCCAGGAATGTTATCTTTTGAGAGGGTACCCGTTGTGATTTATTTTTGTTTATTGTGTACCCTAGGCATGTTAAAAGCCTTTTCACAAACGCCAGGTGTTGAAGAAGAATGTCCTTGTTCTCTGCTTGAATGAGACAGTTGTCCAATTAAGGATATATCTGTATACTTCTTTGTTTGCAAAATGCAATTACTGGTGCCAGGCACTTTGTAAAGACCCTGGGTGCAGTAGATAAGTCAAAGGGCAGTGCAGAGAATTGGTAATGCATTAAGCCAGCCTTGAATCTGAGGTATCTTCTGCATGATTGTCTTATTGGGACATGCAGGTATGCCTCTTTTAGGTCTAATGTCACCAGCCAAGCATTCTTGCCCAGCATGGGCAGAAGCTGCTGCAAAGTCAGTATTTTGAATTTTGAAATGTCCAGGTATGTGTTCAAAATCAATAAATCCAGTATTGGCCACAAGACCTTGTCCTTTCTGGGTACCAAGAACAGGCTTGAGTAAAAACCTTGTCCTTTTTCCTGTTCTGGTACTGGCTGAATGGCTCCCATATCCATGAAGGACGTAACCTGTTTTTGTGCCTCTGCCCATTGATTTTTTGGCAGATCTGGCCAACCGTTTGCCATTGGCAGAGTGTGGAAATGGAATTTGTATCCCTGTGATACTATGTTTAGTACCCACTTGTCCTGGGTTATTAACTGTCAATTTTGAGCAAAAAGTGCTAATTTTCCCCCTAAAGGTGCTGCCAAAAGATAAGTGCTTGGTGTTGGCAGAGGGAAGTCATTGGGACTGTTTTCTGTAGGTTTGCGCTTTATCTCCTCCAGATTTTGAGGTAGAAGCGCCCCATTGCTTTGACCTGTATGAATCTTGCTCCTGATATCTGGAACCCTTACGGCATCTGGATTTGCCCCTTTGAGCTCTGTCTGACACAGGAAAGGACCAGTTTTTTGTAGGCCAGTGTCTACTGAATCTTGGTGGCTGCACTTGTAAGAAGTCTTTTACAGTTTGCATAGACTTAGCTTTGTCTTCCATTTTCTTTAAAACCTCTTCTGCCTTAATACCAAACAGAGTATCATGCTGTAAAGGCGCATCTAGCAATTTAGCTTTAACATGATCAGGCAAATGTTGTTCCTTTAGCCAGGCATGCCTCCTAATCACAGATCCAGTAACCGTGGCCCTGCAGGCCTCTAAGGAGTCAAAACCACATTGCAAAGTATGCTTTCCAACCTGTTCAGCTTCATGCAATAATTCCTGCAATTCTTTATTTTCTGCACATTCAGAAATCAACATTTTCTGTTTCAGCAATCCCATAACATGTTGCTGATACTTAAGCATATGAAATTGACAGTTTAAGGCCCTGATTGCCAAGGTTGCAGATGTATAAACCTTTTTTTCCCATCTGTCCAGTGCCCTTGAATCTCTGTCAGAGGGAGTAGGATTTTTTGCTGTTGAGGCCTTAACTCACTTTGGACCCTGTGAAATAGGTTCAGGATCAGCAGCAGGGTTTCTAAATAAAAATTTATGAGTCATGGACCCTGTAATATCTGTCAGGCTTTCTGGGAGCCGGAGGTAAGGAGTAAGGGGTCAGGCTCGACTCCGAAAACACATCATCCATAATGTCTAAAACAGGAGGAATGGCTAAAGGCCTGTGCTGAGGGGAGAAGAAGGAAAACTCTGAGCCTCTTTTTTGATTCTGAGAAATCTTGACTCTTCCAGTGGAAATGCTCCCTCAAGGTATGCAAGGTTTCTCTAAATGAATAATCCTCAGGAGGTGATGCAGATGGTATGGACTCCTCTGCATCAGAATCCTCATAGGGAGGTATAGATAATTCCTGATCAGAAGAGGAATCATAAGAAACAGAAACCTAATCTGAAGATTCATAATCAGTGTCTTGCCTAGGCCTCTTATCTGGAGGGGGATGGGAACCCCTGATCAAGGTAATAAAGTCTTCAGCCATTTTGATCATTTGTTTTTTAGGCATAGAGGCCTGTGCATGTGGCTCATGCGTCGGTTTTTTTAGTTTTAGAAGTTGCTTTTGTCTTTGGTTTTACAGCTGTTGTCGGTTTGATATACAAATGTTGAGGCCTGAAACCCCCCTCAGAAGCCGGTGCCTGCTCAGCGGCTCCAGACCGATCCGAGGAAGATAAATCCATGAGTCCAATACTTTGAGTATCTCGCGGCATGCCGGACTCCACATGGTTGTCGGTAGAGGCCTGCGACTCTAAAGTAGCAGGTATCAGGGGCTACGAATGTGCCTTACTGAGTACCAGCGAACCGGCGACTGGCTTAGGAAAAGCTTCATCGTCGGTTTTGGACCTCGACTGTCTCTCTCTGTCCTTTACCTTGCATTTCTTATGTACTCCGGTAGTTTGATTGCTATTCGACGACATTTCTGGGTAGTTAAATCTGTTTCCAAAATACTTTGAGGCAAAAATGCACCGATGCTTAATAGTGCATTGGTTAAATCTAGCACAAATCCGACAGCCAGGCACATTGTGATCAGGGCCTAGGCAAGGAATACAGTATAAATGGAAATCCTTATGAGGTATTTGCTTCCCACAAGTAATACAGTTATTAACTTTTTCTTCCATCAGTATGGAGCAAGAAAAAAGTTTCCCCAATGGGGTACTTAGCTTTAGTGAAGACTTCGGTTCTGAAACTCAAACTCGAATATTTCAGTAGTCTGCCAACTGGCACTTGCGAAATGCTTCTACTTTGGGCACCGCACGGCAAGAAAGACTAAAGAAAATGGCATTGGCTGCTTGTTTTATTCCCCTGACGACCTGACGTCATGGAAGAGGAGACAGCAACCGATGCAGGAACCAAGACTTTGGAATTCAGGCCGACTGAGGGCAACCTGCCAGCAGATTACCCAAATGTAATGACTGCAACAGTGAAACATGAAGAACATCTGTAATTAAAATTGTAGCTTGCTACAGATCACCCACCATGTCCCAGGACCCCTATTCCATATTTCTGGAAACACTGGGAAACATAAAGGTCCTACCAAACACCCTAATATTGGCCAATTTCAATTACCCAAACATTAACTGGGAGAACTACTCAAGTGCTAACTCCCTTGCCCAACATTTCCTAAAATTTATAAACTGAAATGCCCTGGATCAAGTGGTCAACACTCCCACCAGAGTTGACAACATATTGGAACTGGTCATCACCAACATGGGCGACTGGTGTTCCACATCGGAGGTCAACCCCTCGCTGGTAAGATCTGACCATAAACAAATCACTTTGGATATCCACATACCCTCCCATCCCCCAACATTGAAATCACCATGAAAAACTTTTCAAAAGTAAACTTCACGTTACTTAAGACCGAGGTGGAAAGTTTCAAGGCCCCCATGCTAAAGGATAACACTGTCCAAACTGCAAAATCCTTTACTAATGCATTCTGCAAGCACCTACAAGAATTCATGGATCGTGCTATGCCAAGCAAAATCAAGACTCACTCCTCCAAGAAAAGGAAACCAGTCTGGTGGACCCCTGCCATAAACAAGCTATACAAAAGAAGGAGGAAACTAGTACAGAAAAGAGTAAAATCCCAAGAAGGGAAGACATCCCTGATCAGTATCAGCAAGAAACTACGATCCCTCATAAAATCATCTAAGGCGAGCTTCAAAAGAAAAATTGCCAAGGACTCCAAAGGTAACCACAAGGCATTCTTCAGCTATGTCAAGAATCTAAGTGGCAATGCTCACATCTGCTCGGAGTTAGTGCAGAATGGCACAAAATACATTGAACCGACTGATATCGCCAACATCCTGGCAGACGGGTTCAGTGCAAACTTCACCCCCCTCTCACCCCCAAAAGGATACCATACCAGAAGAATGTAGAGCCCCTGAAATCACAGACACTGAGGTTAAAACCGCCCTCTCCAAAGCCAAAAACACAGCATCAATGGGACTGGACGGTATCCCAGGCTGTGTCCTACATGAGCTCAAAGACAAACTAACCCCTCACCTAAACACACTGTTCAAACTCAGCCTCTCCACAGGCTACGTACCCATAGAGTGGTGCACAGCAACGGTTATTCCGCTCCACAAAGGTGGAGCCACAACAGACCCCGGGAACTATTGCTCTATAAGCCTGCCTAGCTTGGTCTGCAAGGCTATGGAGTGCAACATCATGGAACTCATTAACAGAGACAATGGGAACTTCCAAACACTGGACCCTACCCAGTTCGGCTTTGTTAAGGGCAGATCATGCCTCCTAAACTTGGTGGACTTCTTTGAGACCGTTACCAAGGCTATAGACGAGGGAAAGGTGGTACACACAGCCTACCTAGACCTTGCAAAGGCCTTCGACACCATTCCCATTCTGGTATTATAGACAAGCTCACCAGCCTGAACATAAACCCCTATGTCATAAGATGGGTTGCCAACTGGCTCACGGATAGAACCCACATGATGAGAGTTGCAGGAGCTAGGTGCGTCTCTAAACCGGTTACAAGTGGCATTCCCCAGGGCTCAGTCCTAAGACCCCTCCTGTTCGGCATATACTTCTCAGAGGTACAGGCAAGCACAGGAGCACTTAGGGCTGACCAAGTTTGCAAACAACTGACTCTCCGGCTGACACAGACATCCACCAAAAGGGTCTCACTGAAATGGATACCTGGTGTCAAAATCATGGCCTCAAACTAAATGCCAAAAAGTGCATAGTCATCCCCTCTGGAAAAAAACAAAGTACCTACAAACTACCACATAGGTGATAGTCCCCTTAATATGGAAGATGTAATAAGGGATCTGGGGACCCTAGCAGATAGTAATCTCTCCTTTGATAATCACATTGCCAAAGTGGTTGGAAAATCCTTCTATGTGGCCCACCTAATCACAAAAGGGTTCGCATCCAGATTAAAAGAGGTCATTGTGCCCCTCTACTCATCACTCATTAGAACCGTCATAGAGTAAAATGCCCCATTTGGGATGTACCTTACAAGACACCTGCAACAGCTGGAAAGACCACAGAAGTACCTCACCAAGAGGATCACTGGCCTCAAAAAGATGCCCTATGCAGCACAACTGAAGAAACTCCAGCTGTACTCGGTTGCATACTACATACTCAGAGGTGATCTCTGCCTGACATCCAAGGCCATGTCCAACCCAGAATTGATGGACATGCTCCACCTAAAGAAAACCATATCCCCTCGAGCCACACGCTCTCAGGATCTAAACCTTACCACAACAATAAATAGATGTGCTGCAGTGATAGAGTCCTGTCCAAGAGACTTCCCATGCTTTGGAACAAGATTCCGATCTACATTAGGCAGAGCTCCTCACTAACACTCTTCAAGAGAAACCTTGACGAGTGGATGGGAAACAGAAAGTTTATCCCAGGGATCACTTCAGTGGCTCTGCTGGACAGAGCCACAGGGAACTAATCTAAGGGGGCGACGAAAGCCAACACATTCTGGCTAGGCTTATAAATGCCTTTGGGCAGATAGCCTAGTACCTACTCATGAACCTATATATACATATATATATATATATATATATATATATATATATGTACACACACACACACACACACACACACACACACACACACACACACACACACACACACACACACACACACACATTATGCTGTAATGACAAGGTCAAAAAAAGATAAAAACATAGCATACTACAGCTAGTGGATCTTGGCTTTACTGACCTGCATGTACCCTTAAATACTTAAAAAGTCATAGGAAATAAGCATTTAAAAGTCATGTAGCTGGGACATTGGTATGTCCTTTAGGTGTTATTTCCATATATTCCATGGGCCTCCACTACAGGAGATTTAAGTAGCTTTTACAGAATGGCGTGCCTGTGGGACATTTTTCTTCTTTCTGTGTGTGTGTGTGTGTGTGTGTGTGTGTGTGTGTGTGTGTGTGTGTGTGTGTGTATGTGTAAGTAGATATATATGTATGTGTGTGTGTATAGATATACGTATGTGTATGTATACACACACACACACACACACACACACACACACACACACACACACACACACACACACACTTGCATATGCACATAAGAATAATGCAATTTGCTAAGTTCTATGAAATTAAAATGATAGGTGAGTGAGAAATTTTGTTTACATTACTGGTTTCCTGACATTTCCTTCAACTCTGTTAAAGTCAGTGACAAGACAGCCCAGACCAGAAGGGCAATACAGCCAGCCACAATCTCCTGGAAAGGAGACCAGGAGATTTTTTTTTTTAATGGTGGAGTCAAGTGCTGCTTCTTACATCTTACTTAAACTACTGAATGCAGTCAAGGGATGTGTATAAAAGCTGCCGGATTCAGAGAAAAACTAACTCAAATCTGAGCAAATATCTGAGTCAGCAAGCAGAAATAATCAGAAGAAAGCTAAATCTAGTAAATGGAGTTCATTTTATTACACAGCAAAGACTCAGTAAGGCAGCATTGTGCCTATTTGTGAATGCTGCTTTACATTCTAAATACAGGGCTTTATGATCAGATTCAGAATGGCTTTAAAGCTCTCTTTTTGCTGACTATATATCAGTAAGTGAGCTTTAACAGACTCAGGACTTCATTCTTGTAATACTTCTTTAAAAATGAAGAAATCTTGGTTCTGTTAAAGCTCAGCTAGAGAGCATTCTTAGATGTGGTTATAATGTCCTTGCATTCAGAAGGTGCAGGTTCTCACAAAATAGTTTGAAAAAGCAGCAGTGACTAATTTTCCTTTTTGTGTGGTTACTTAGTGCCTCTTCCCCTCAAATGTCAAACAACTCTTGCAGACACAAGTGCAATTTCACTTAAAGAAGAAGGTTCCTGGCACTTGGGAGACTATTTTTCTGGAAATGAATCAGAACAGAAACATACAGGGGGACATATTGGCAAGCCAGGTGTAGCTTAAAATAACTAATTCACAAGGACTCATGGGAGAAAATGTGCAGAATGGATTTTTTTATGAGAAAGGTAATAGAAAGTGTGATGCTAAAGTTTTACTTATGAGCACTGGGTTTCGTTTAGGTGGCTGTGTCATAACTACTGAAGTATGAAAAGTATCACTGTGGTTCTTAAATTCCTGTTTGTTTGGTTTCTGACTCATTTAAATGCTTTTTATAAGACGCCAAGCATTCTCTCTCTCTCTCTCTCTCTCTGTATTGCCAAAAGACAAAATGCACAAAATCAGGCTTAGCTATTTCTCTTGAACAGGAACAAGTACTGTATTCTGCACTATATTCTGTTCTCGACTTTAGTAAGAATTTAAGTGGGATAAAATTAAAAAATGGTAGGTCCTAGTCTGCTTTTGTTTTGACTACATGGACTAAGCACAAAGCACAAACTAATGAGGCACAGGAGAAGATATCAGGGATTGTGAGACAGACAAAAAGACATACGGCTTTAGAGAATCTGTTAAAAAATCTACTATAAGTGAGCTCTAAACTAGCTACTGATACCCTTACAAATTCTCATCCACAAGCTTAGCCTATCAATTTGACTAAATAATAACTCCTCTGACTGAATATTACATAAAATATTTTTTCATTTTTAAACTGCAAACATTGCAATATTAGTTAAAATGTAGTTAGCTTAAATGTACAAAATGACCACTTTGTTAACCACATGCACTGCTTTTTTTCCTGGTGCATCAATTGTAGAGGTTTGCATTTAAAACTACTAATTATTTATTTATGAATAAACCTTTATGTATGCCATGTATGTATGTCTGTGTGCATGTATCTGCCAGTATGTATATATTTATGCATGAATATATGTATGCAGAGAATGGCTCTCAGGTTATTATTACAGAAGACCTAACCTATCAAGTGCAGACTAAGAAGGTGGCAAATGCTGGCCTGTATATTTACAAGCTGAAATCCAGAGATAGGAGGGCAATAACGTCCCTCTGTTAAGCATCTGTATGGTCACAACTGGAATACCACATGCAGTTCTGGAGTTTTTAGAGGCGGAAGGAAGACACAGTGCTGGAGAGGGTACCAAAATGGCAACTGCACTCGTGTAGGAAA
The DNA here is from genome assembly GCF_019279795.1 of Protopterus annectens. Classification (NCBI taxonomy): domain Eukaryota; kingdom Metazoa; phylum Chordata; order Ceratodontiformes; family Protopteridae; genus Protopterus; species Protopterus annectens. The sequence continues at coordinate 1,734,573,209 of NC_056725.1, read as the reverse complement.
TGACATACAGACACAGGCTAAGGCAGCTCAGCCTCTTTTCATTTAAAATAGGACACAGGATATAATCTGAGTATACAGAAGGCACTAAGGGGAAAAATATTGTGAAAGTATACTTAAAAAACAGGTGGAACTATGGATTATGACCACTGCAGAAAGGTACGATTTAACTTATATATTAGAAAGTTCTTTTTACAGACAAGGCAATGGACAAGTGTAATCAACTAACAAACAGGGTAGTAGCACTTAAGAGAGATGAAGCATTTAAAAAAAATATGATTCCTGGACGGCTAAGATGGAAGAGAAAGAGCCAGCTTCCTTGGGGTAGATGTAATTTTCAAGCAAGGTGATGAACAGTCTCCTACCTACTTCTTTACATAATGCAAACAACTGAAGCTGTAAAGTGGTAAGAAGGTAGATTTGTATGAGAAAACATTTGTTTTCAATGCATGATAATACATGGTTTAAAATATCAAAATGATATAGCTATATGTTATAAAAGTAATTAGTTCTAAAACCTCAATTGTATTCATGTGCTGAAAATGAGCCTAGCTCTACAAGAAAACAAGTTTTGTAAACCTCTAGGTCATTTCTATCCACTTTATTCACTGACACTAATGTGATATTTTCTTTTAAGAATGCCTCTCGTTTGGTTTTAAGTGCAGCTTCAGATGTGGTCTGCCCTTTTCAAGTCAGTCATTTATAATACTGTTAAAACTGTAGCTGCCAAGTATTCAGACTGCGTTTGAGCGCTTTGTGTGGCCTATAGTCTTTGGTATATAATTAACAGGGGTGAAAAACAGGCCAAACTGGTAGTCATCTTTAAAACAATATTGAAATCAACCTCAGTAGTAAACCTAGAACTAGAACAGTTTTATTGTTGACTCAGCATTATGAGATCGAAGGAGTTTGTTCACAGTATTTAGTCTTTATTTCTTTTGATAGTGCTTGCAACTTGCTAGAGAAGTAACTTGCCTTCTCTCTCCATGTCATTTGTCTGGGGCAATAACAGGGCAGGATTTCTTCATTCAGCCTTAGTGCGTTTGAACTTCACTGAAAATGAAAGTCTACCATTCCACACTTTCTTTCCATAAATATCAGTGACTTTTGTTTTATTCAGTCTTGCTGGTTATTGTTTGATTGCCACTGTGTCTCAGAGCACTACTTGCCTCTGTTTGTTACAAGATTGTTCCTATTGTGCCTACAATGAAAAAAGCATGAAGATAACAAATGTCCTGCAATTTTGGCCAGGAAATGTTTTATAGCTTTTCTGAAACTGATGAATAAAATTATAGCTGTGTATTTGGTGTACCTTAATATAAAACAATAAAACAATGAAGTGAAACCCTGTTTTTTGTATCACAGTGATAAAAATCATTTGTTTTTTACTGTGTAATTATACTCTTCAATGTAATACTAAGTACTTGAGTGTTTTATGGACAGTTTATCTGTGAAGTGTTGTTACTGTTGTTGGGAAAGCAAACTAGCAGCAGAGAACACTGTCAACTGGTTTGTTTGTTTGTTTGTGTCTTTCGGCTTTTCCCAGTTAGGGGTCGCCACAGCGGAACTCCGGTCCGCTAATGATTGGCAGTAGAGTTTTACGTGCTGGCTTGCCCAGGCCTAACGCACAACCTTCAACGAAGGAACGCCTGTTCACGCATGTTGCCACACAGAAGACGCTCTAACTGAGAATCGAACGGGCAATGTCTAACTGTGAGGCGACAACGCTACCGCAGCACCACTGTCAACTGGTAACATGCAGAAACTTAACTGACAAAATGGCTACATAACATCTTTCTTCTTGCAGATATATAAATTAAAGGCAGCACTAAAAAATAAGGAATACTTAGCAGTTGGCCTTCTCACCTAAGTTCTTACCTTCATGTAATGCATTCCTATCACAGTACTGAAAAGTGACTGGATTAATGGACTCTGCATGCTGCCATCATACAAAGGTGCTTTCTGAGAAACACAAGAGTAATCATAATAAATGTGTCCCCTTATCTCAAATTAGGGCAGATTCAATTAAAATTCCTATTAACATTTTACAACTTGTCATTTATACAACTGCTGTTTAAAACTGCAGAGTATTTCTTCTGGATGACTACGGCTGCACTCTCCTCAACTCCTCTCACTCCTTCCATGTTTCTTTGCATGTTCTCTTTCTGACGGCCCTCCACTAGACCAATAATCAAGGAGCCTCAATCCTCACCACTGGCAACAGTGGGGGATGTTCACTGAGAGGATGGCAAGTACACATACAGTATTTCCAGATGCAGCTCTCTGCATCAAGTGCAATTTCCTTTAACAGCACACACAGACCACAGTCAGTCCGGGACTGGTTTCTCACTCTTCTTCCAGATCCCCAATAAGACTCCCCACTGGCACAGCTACAGAGGTGAGATCTTAGTTGTGTGACTAAGTCAAGACCTCCAGAACCCTCTCTGTCCAACCAGTGCTTTGTGTCCCTGCCCAAATAGCTGACACACACAGTCTTTGAGGTTTGATTCACACACACATACACACACACACACACACACACACACACACACACACACACACACACACACACACACACACACACACACCTGGGAAAGGCTGGCACAGGTTTACTAGCTATGTCCTCTTCTGCCCAATCTGTACAGTAGTTACCACTGCCACCAGTTACTCCTTATCAGCTACTCTAGAGCCCCTAACAAAGGGTGTCCAATTTTACTGTATACAAGTGGTAGTTTGACCAAGAGCAAGGCTATTAGCAGTGGCCCACACAATGTTACCAAATAAATATGCAAGTACTCTTAAAACTTAAATACCTCTCCAAAGATCAACCACAATAAAGGTTTAAATATATTTAATACTACATAATAAAAGAACAAGACAATGATAAATATATATACAGAGTGACAACAGAGTTCAAAACCACAGGGAATATTTAAAATAACATTGCAGTACATGCTCACGGAAATAAAGAAAAATATCTAAACTAAGCTTTAGTATATTCCTGACTGTACCTAAGAGAGTAATATCGTTCCCTACAAACTTACTTCATTAGAACAAGGCAGATGTGGTGAATGGATCTTCTAGCTGTTGTCTGGTCCAAGACAGTTTGCAGAATGCTCTGTCTCACTAAGAGACTTCTCAAATTAATATCTAAAATATTACTGCTGGGATAGCTTGCGGAATGACATCATTTCTGGTCATCTGACTTCTAGTACCTGTAAAAATATACTGATAAGGGATTTTACTCAGATATTTGTCAGATGCTGGAAGTCATAAAACAATTACATTCCTTCATGCTTCAAAAGTAGCAATTAGTTCTCTCCAAGGAGAATACAGAAAGCTTCCTAGTACACACGTGGTGTCTATAACTGCATTAAAAATCTGAGGAATAGCCTCTTTTATTGCATATCCTATAAAGTCATTTAATTCTAGCTCTTTTTCTAAAGTTTGCTGGGCTGAAGTTAACCCACCAGTTTCCTCTGTTGACATATACATTTAAACAGCTACAATAGCGCATGCACAATTCTGTTCTCTTCCAGTAGAGCATACTGTGGATACATTTTAAGCACAATCATTTTAGAAAATACCTTTTCAACACAAACATCTGTACAGAGCAATTTGATATATACATGACATACAGTTCTAATATGTTTGTAACACAAGCATCTTATATAAATCATTTTGATATTCACTTCTTCTTCTTCTTTCGGCTTTTTCCCGGTTAGGGGTCACCACAGCGGATCACCTTGTCCGCACATTGATTGGCAGTGGAGTTTTACGGTGTTGAGTTGCCAGCCCGGCGCCCAACCTTCCACAGAAGGCACACTCACACGCACACCTAGGGCCAATTTAGAGTATCCAATCCACCTGCAGCATGTCTTTGGGATGTGGGAGGAAACCGGAGTACCCGGAGGAAACCCACGCGACCACAGGGAGGACATGCAGACTCCGCACAGAAGGCACCCCAGCCGAGGATCGAACCGGAGAACCTCTTGCTGTGAGGCGGCAATGCTAACCACTGCACCACCGTGGCCGCCCCATTTTGATATTCACTAATGACATATAATTATTTACAAAATTCCAGCTAGCTGCACTGGCAGTATCTACTTTCAACACACCCTTAAGTAAATACACAAAGGGACTCAGAAAAAAAAAATTACTGCAGCCTTGCATTTATTAGGAAGTTATACCAATGATAAGCAGTACCAGTTAAAGAGCTATGTACTGATCGGTAGCCCTGAAGAATTTGAACTTGTTGAATTTTGGATGTCTGACACTCTTTGACTAAAATGGGCTTAATATGCCAATAATAGCCAAAGAACCCCCACCCCCAATTTTAGAGTAGGTTCTCTTGGGGAAGTTACTGGGACAAATGGCAAGCCCCCTGGATCGCACTGCCAAATCCTGACATCCTTTCAGCATACAGAAAGCCTATAGTAAGCCAGTCTTCTCTGAGCCCTTCATGCTGATGAATAATATCCCCAGTTGTTCTTTTACCCTGAATCCACTAACCACCCAGCTCAGGACCATGACTGTTTCCTTTTGGACCATTCATGTACATCTCTGATAATTTATAGTTTCTACAGCCTCATTTTCACTGCAGCATAGTACTCCATAATATCTCCTCCCATGTGCAAAAACAGAATATCATAGGTTCACAGGATGATACTAGGCTATTGGCCCTGAGAGCCTTATAATCCTAGCCAAGAATTTCACCCATGTTCCCACAAAGTCAGCACCTGTTTTCCCTGTCCAGCAGGAACACAGGTGTGATCCCGGTGTGTGTTTTCTGTTTCCCATTCAGTCGTCCAGGTTCCTCTTAAAGAGGCCTAGTGAGGTACTCTGCTTGACATGGACAGGAAGTCTATTCCACAGATGGGGGATTTGTTGGGACACAAATTTTCCTGCCAACAAGTTCTACTAATATCACAGACCAAGTTGAGACCTTGCATGCAGGTTGCGCAAGTGGAGTTTGACTAACAAATATGCAGCAACTCCGTCAAGGCTGAGTCTGAGATGGCCTTGTATGCCAGACATAGGCCACATCGGAACAGTCTGTATGAGACTGAGTAGAGGAACAAGGGTTTTAGCCTATCTGTATAGGATAGGTGTTTGTGACCCTGGATTTTCCTGGTCAGGAACCTCTGTGGTCTCTCCAACTGCTGCATGTGCTTGGCAAGGTACATGCTGAAGGAGACATTGTACTCGATAATGGGTCTGATAAGGGAGGAGTACAGGGATGTTATGACCTCCTTGTTCCTGGATGAAATACCCTTACTTATGAGGTGGGCCATGTAGAAAGCCTTCCGTACAATGGAGGCAACGTGGTGGTCAAAAGTCAGGTTGCTATCAACCTGGGTGCCCAAGTCCTTCAGGACTGATTGCATGCTTAGTACGTTGTTATTAATGTGATAATTAGTGGGGACACTATTTTCCCCAAAGGAGATAATGATGCATTTCTTGGCATTCAGTTTGAGGCCATGCTTCTGGCACCACTGGACAATAACTCTTCATTAACATGACTTCCACTGACTTACTCAGCTGCCCACTCTCTATGTGATGCTTTGCATATCCACGTTTGCTATGCCTTGGCTGAGGTATTTGAAAAAGCAAGGATATTCATTAAAACAGATGCTGCCTTTCTTGCTTCAGACTTGCTTCTGTGCCGACACTCCCAAACTCTTTAAGACTGTTAATGACAATCCTGAGGCCTGTGATGTAATTTACACTGTTTATAAACAGAATGAACAGAACTCTATATCAGTAAACCTGCTGTCTTTATAGCTTCATCTAGTCCTTTATTCCACTGGTAATTTGCACGGAGGGAGCTATCACAGTGCCATAGAAAATGGTAACCATCCTAACCTTTCTTTCACATATGTACTCATATACTTCTTAAAATATATGCTGTTTTTTGGCCAATCACATGGATGAATTACACATTGTTGCCATTCATTCACTACTGCAGTCTGTCAGTGTCCTACCTGGAGTAAGATCAGTGGGGAAATCATTTTTTTGGTTTAGAGTCTCACTGGAAATAACACAAGTCACATTAATAAGTACCTACCAACAATTATCAAGACCCAACCCCTTGAAAAAGACAACTTGTCAAAAAATACTTTTTTGTTTGAAGTGGTACAACCAAGGTGTTGGCATCTTTAGCAAAAGTGGTACGGACAAACACCTTCTGTGAGTAAAACGATGCATGGGGACACTTTTAATGAGCTGTCCCATTCGATAATTTGATTCTTGATGAAATGGAAGTGAGTCTTGGGAAGTTGTTAATTTCTTGTCATTTGTTGTTCACCAGGTAATATGTGATCCTTTCTACAAGTACTCACTGACTTCATCATTCAGTTATTCTTAAGTGAGTTCAACATTTTGGCCAATGATGGCAGTGATTCTCTGCACTAATTCCTAACTGTTATGCATGGTTCAGGTTTTCACAGATATTCATGCTCAGTTACAGGCTTAAGTAACATTCATTAGACCTGAAACACCAGTTAATGGTGATCAACAAGTGGTTCATTTCAACTTGAAACTCCTCCTTGGAGGGAAGGGCATCTGATCATTTGTTGGCTGAGTACAAGAATGTAGGGAAATGCTGCAGGTAGTGATGTGATCCATGTACTTGGGAAAAATCCTAGTTGCTTATAACAGGCTGTTAATGACCATTGTAATCATAAAACCAGCCTCCAGGGGTGCTGCATGACTAGTATAAAAAGCCTTTAGTTCACTCCATATCTGGGTATCTGTGATGGTCGTACCACAGCATTTAGGAAGACAAATTGGGCTATTTCTTCCACCTGTCTTTTAACTTCCTTTAAAACTTCAGTCAGCCTTGAAAACTATGGAATACTAGACTATGTTATGTTGATGATTAAACCACATAACTTCAGCCCTTGCATTTAATACCACTACATGTGACCTGTCCTGTGCCCACTGGTTTTATTTCAATTCTTCTTCTCTCTCTTTCAATGTTATTTTTATTGATTCTGTATGTGAAACTTCTCAAACTATCACTGCTACAGGACACAGACATACCTCTCAACCTCTTAGAGCAAGAAATCTGGACAAAGCTATAAATAAAAGTGGGACAAAGGCCCAAAATAGGGACAATTTTTTTAAATATAGTTCTTACAAACTTAGAAAGTTGTTAAAACAACAGGTTTTGCAATAGCATGAATTTTCTAAAGTGCATGAAGTCTGAAACTTAAATGCCTGTCATTATTTTCTAACTTCAATCTTTAATGATTTGACACTAATTTGCCAAAAAAAAAACAAAAGTTTATGAAAGATGTACCAAAAATATTAGGCAAAAATCTGGACATTCTCCAAAAATCTGTATAGTTGAGAGGTATGGAAACAGAAGATTACAGAAGTGAATGGCTGATAATAATCATCTGTTCCATTTACTCACTTGGTTTTGAAAACCACAAACTGACATTTTCTATCATCCAGCCATGCATTCTTTAATTTCCTAATTTTTTTAACTAATATATCTTCCATGAGGGTGTTTCACACTTTCTCTACTCTTTCTGTGATAGAAACTTTGCATTGCAATTCTGTGCTCTTATTCTAGCAGAGATTAACCAAGGATGGGTCATAGCATACCTATTACAAGTAGGACCACAAGAAAATAGTGACAAACAAAACAAGATAAATGGCAATGCCACAAAAAGCTTTTAAATAGGAGACTGCCGTGGAGACATCCTTCAAGTGGAAACAAGTTCAACAGCGCTCTATGATCACAATCAAAAGTAGAGCAGGAGACAGGAATGAGCACAAGAAATCAAACGTAGAGAACAAACAAAGGGACTCAGAGCTGAAGCTTCAGATCTGTGATTCCCCCAGGCAAAGAGATCAATATGTAATATGGACAGTGGGCACCAAACCACAAAATAATAATAATGCAAAAATGCCCTGATTTTGACCCATGACTGACTAGTGACAATGGAGGACTTGACAGGGGACGGTGCCAGTTCACACATCCAGATCGAAAAGTGGAAATATGTTCAGCTGCAGTCCTGACACCTGCTGGAGAGTTGTACAGCATACAGTAAATGTGTCAGGCCTATGTGCTTTGACTTCACATGCTGTGTGCATGCAATAATCTTCAAGGTGGCATGTGTACTGTAAACATACATATGCCTAAACAAGAAGGTGAGGTAAGGTATAGCAGACCCTTATGTCAGCAGGCATGCATGTTAGCCATGATGGAAGGGAGTTAGGCTCTAAAAACAGAAAAAAAAAAACTTATGGCTGCCTGCACGATGGCTGCACCACAGAGATATGTGGTGGGTAGCCAAATGGTCAGTAAGGGCAAGGAGTAAAAACAGCATACAAAATAAAATACATTATGTAATACAAGGCTGAAAGGAGGACTCAGGGGCAACTTCCTCACTGGACTAAAAATTAATTTTTCAGTAAATGGTTAAAAAGAGTATCATTCAGAAAAAAAAATCATTGCATCCACTCTTCAGAAAAAAACAAGAATATACATGACTGTGCTGGACAGCACAGACAAGATTCAGCTGAGTGTATATCTCTACCAGACACTAAAAGCACTGACAAGGAAAAGGGATGACAAGATAAAGTCTAGAACAACTTCTTCTCAAAGGCAGACAAATAGCCATGTGTTTCTCTGAAAACAGAAAAACTGAAGTCCTTGCCTCTCTCTGAAGCGACAGGATGGTCATTCATTATCTGGACTGTGTAGGAACTAGCAACTTCCAAGTGTTTCCATTCAGTATTTCAGTTGATATTTATGAAAAACTGGTAACAGCCAGCTTGACCAAAAGGAAATAGTTATAAAATAGCATTAAATGAAAATAAATAATGAAACAGAGTCTCTTACCATTTTAGTCATATTTTACTGATTTTACTGAATAATAACAAAACATTTCAGACATATTCAGGAAAAATGGGATTCATTAATGCCCACACTAAGTGTGCACTGTTCTGAATGAACAGACAACACAAGCATAGCTTAAACTTTTCTCCTCCTAGTTTTAGTTTGGCTACTGATTTTCTTGCAGCCTTAAATACTGAGGGGGCTCATAAAAGTTAACACAAAGTGTAAACTAAATGTGCACTTAGTCTAATCCTTCTGAGTGACTAGAAAGCACAAAAATGTGGTAGGGATGTTCTTAATACAGATCATGTACATTTAATGTAGACATTAATGAATCTGGCACAAGTTACAATTGTCTATAAAATTTAAATAACCCACCTACCCTCCAGGCAGCTGTAGCACTAAGTGAAAATAATCTTTTTAAAATAAAAAATGCTTTTTGTGAAAAGCTGCCACCATGCAGAAAGTATAATTTCTGAGACTAACAGTTGGTTCTATATAGAAAATAAAATTATTTTGGTAACCAAGGAGGGAAAATATAGTAACGATTTCTAGTTACTGAAGTAACTGAATATAAGAAAAATATATTTTATTTTTACATAACATTTAGCATGATATGCTTTTACTGAAATAGATTCAGCTGTTAAATAATGCAAACACTGAAACCACCAGAATATATTTTTTATTCTACAATTAATAATCAAAATAATCTATAAGGGGAAGCATGAAAAAACTGAAGGAATATCTACATAATCAACATGAATTACTTTCTGATAGAAAAATTCCTGAGGACACTGGTCTTGAAATATAGTTTTACAGAGTATTAGACGGGAAAAATTCCACACAATTTTACAACACGAAAATGGTATATTAACATCTGTATGCTTATTCTTGGTTATAATGGCCTAAATGTAACCATAAAGACTTAAAAAGTAAAAAAAAAGAAAAGTCATGGACACTCAGAAGCCATGTAGTTGGAACACGTGATGTCCTTAAGGGGTCATTTGGATATATCCCATGGATCTCCACAACAGGAGGTATAAATTATCACACAGTGAAAACTATAGCTTGGCTGAGTTTTTCTTGCAGATTTTACCAAACGGTTTGTCTTTGTTCCTTTTTACCTTTTTGTTGGGTTATATTACAAGGAAAAAAAGAAGTGGTCATTTATTCAAACTAAGAGGGCATTTTTTAAACCATTTCAGATTAAAAAACTGATGGCAACCTGGAAGTGGAAGACAATACCATTTATAATAATTAACAGACCATTGAGCTATCATATATTATACTGAGTCTGGAATGTGAAATCAAAAATAACAATCTGAAATCGGCAATTCCCAATTCATACAGTCCCCTTTCCATAGTAACTCCTTCCAGACTTTACAAAATTTTTCATAGCATAAATACCGAGAATGGTAAATTGCATTTTCGATTAAAAAATCCTTCCAAGGAGCAGTTTTGTCTTAAGAAAATGAATCTTCTCAAGAAGAAATTTTAGTGGTCAATTCTTCATATGGAATAAAGGTATTCCACAGATATAGTGCAACTGAGTTTTAATACTAATGAAATATATCTTTGGTATATTTTTATCCCAGAAAATGGATTGAGTCAGAACAATGTATACCATTATAATATGCTTGTGCTGCATATATACAGCACATCTTTTTTGTTTGTTTATTGATCGAGTCTCCTGTGATCATAGCCACTGTACCTTCCAAGAACATCTAATGACTTATGGGAATGGCAAACAGAAAACAAAACATTATCTGCAAAAGTAAACTATTTATATTGATAATGTTGTATATAGTAAGTGTTCTATCCAAATTATTAAAAATTCTGTAAGAAAATAGTTGTTGGTAACAATCAGTGAAAGTGCTGGTCATTTGAAAAGAATGTTTAATATGCTGTCCATCTACATCAATTTTTATTATTAAATGTGTTTCCCTTTCCACCGAGAAAATATAAGAAAAGCATTCTGTCCTGCCCAGGAAACAGATATACATTTTTGGTGCTAAAGCAAAGTAGATGTTTTTGCATAGAAGAAATGAGGTTAATTCCTTGAGTAGTAAATTGTATTTCTAACAGAAAAATACTTTTGGAAGCTGGCAATTAACAGGTTGCCTACACTTTAGTTTCTGTAGTAAAATATCTAACTGTTTCTTCTGGTTTCTATGGTGCTGTGAATTCAGTGATCGAAACAGATCTGCCAAAGCCAGTCCACTTGAAAAAGAATGAAACTGGCTATAGTCAACTGACATTTCAAAATTTAATGATTCCAGACGTCACATAAAATCAGAACATTCATAAAGTCTGGTTATTAATTATTTTATATATATTAAGTCCAGGTGTGTAAAAGCAGCATCACTCTTGTTGAAATATCTCCAGGTATCAACCAAACCATGTTGTAAAAAAAAGGGCTGCAGCACATTGGAGAATCTTGTGGTTGTTGCACCTTGAATACAAACTGAATAACAAAGTCATCAGTTAAAAGGATCATATTTGCATGCAAGTCCAATAGTCCTTCTATTCTAAATCTGATAAAAAAGAACGACAACAATCAAATGGCTCTTAGAGTGATTCTATAACAAAATACTGCTATTTCTACAATAATGTAAGAAGTAAAATAACAGTATAGGTTATCAATGACCTGAAACTATCTTTATTTATCAATAGCACAGCTTCATTAGTTTCATAGTATAGTTAACAAAAAGTGAATGAGTGTTTACGATTTAACATTAGCAGCCTCTCCTTAGATAAACAGACTTCTTGTAATAAAGATATATCTGATTTAGTATGCTACATCAGTTTAAATAGCTTATTCCACTTAATGGAATGGCTAAATCCATTTATATTTAATAAACTAAATACATACTAAAACCATGCAAAAATACACTTATACTGTGACTGTAGATGGTGCCTCCCCCCCGTCAAAAAAAGAGGAAATAACAGAAATGTATTTTAAACATGAGTACATTTCCACAAAGTATATCATCTGAGGGGTGCATTGGCTGTTGAGTAGGTTCAAGGTTCTAACAAATTCTTCTGTTTCTTTGGGGAAGTGAAAGGAAAATATATTTTACAGTTAAACTGCAATGTAGCCAGATAAATTAATTTGGATTTAATCCCTTTGGAGAACAAAATCTTCTAAAACAGAAGTAAAGACTCATCCTTTCTCTGCCAACTTTAAAGGAAGACTTCATAAATGAAAACTGTAGCTTGACTGCAAATACATTTCTTTAATAACTTCTTAAAAGAATCTTGTTTTTGAATTAAGGAAATAAACTTCATGATAACTGGTCTAGTCACACTGAGTTTAATGGAGCTACTGAATCAAGTCCAACTGGAGCATGGTCAGTACAGGTAATTTCAGCTTTGATGAGAGTCCCAGTCTTCAAGAATACCCCCCCCCCCCCGAAAAAGCAAGTTGCAAGATATGGATTCACAGTCATTGGTCTTCAGTTCTTGATGTTTTAAATCAGTTTCAACCCCTCCAACCGTAGCATTATAAATATTAACATCTTACTGTAGTCAAAAATATTGAGAGGAGTGTGTAGATTGGTGATTCATAGTTTGAAACTGCATAGTTACATCCTTCATTAACATTTTCATTTCAACACTCTCTTTATAATTATTATAAAACCACTATATCTTGACTCAATAGATCAATTTTGGAAGCTCATTACAAAGAATTTGTTGAAACAGTTTAGATAGTTCTTGAGACAGAGGGGGAAGAAAGTACCACAGTTGTTGCCGTATTATCTATATCAGTATTAATAACATAAAGTTTCACCTGATGAATTACTAAAAAAAAAAAACAGAGATTGCGGAGTGCTTGTTAAAATTTTAGATCCTGAGTAGGGAAAGTGATCTGCACTTTACCAGAAGATGATATCTCATTTTGATTGACTACAAAGAGGGTATAGGAGGCATGTTTTCATCTATTGTAATTAATTACTGGGTCCTTCCCAAGGTAAAAGTTACTATTATTGTGTCTGTTGCCCCTTTGCATGATATCACCTGCAGCTGTATGATATTTTCTTAAGTGTTGTGGCATTTGTGCAGTACAGTGTAGTACAGTGATTCCTGTACAGACTGAGAGGCAACTGACACAGCCATTGGATGTTATTACCCAGTTCTCTGAGGGATTTTAGAAGCGTATGGAAACCAAAGGTGCTATATCCTTAGTATAAGTTTTCTACTTATGCTGATGAAGGCATACCTTTTGGAACTGTCTAGCAGAGTGCTGTATGCAGAATGAACTACCACCAAGGGGCTACAGCCACGGATACTACTTTCCCCGAGGATCAGTGTATCTGTAATAGTCTCACTGTTCTACTTAAGTAGCAAGTGCTGCAAGTGGACAAATGGGTGAAAAATGCAGTAAGTCACTACTTCTAACACTGCCCTTCTTAGATGCTATGCACCATACTTTGTTCACAAGTGGCCCAAAAATTGACAAATAAAATGTTGCAAGGATCAAATGGCTAACATAAAAAAAAAAACAGGAGTAAAGACTCAAAATGTCTTTGTCAGTTGACAGTAAACAACTTCTTTTCAGGACACTATATCCGCCTTACTTTCTTTGTTATATTTAGAAGCAGACTGCTGCAAGTAGGAAAATGACAAAAAGTAGAGAGCAATAACTCAGTTAATAGCGGGTACACACATAACTTTTTTCTACACGTTAATTTATTTTTAAGAGCTAAGTGTTGCATGAAAGAAGCAGCTATCAAGTAACCCTAAGTGCTAATTCCACTGGCACTGTTCTTCTTTAATGGTGCACACTATATTCTATGTTCAGGAGTCTGATCAAATTGCAATACAATTACAAGTAAGTTGAAAAGGACCATCTTTGGACAAGTATATTTCTGTAGTAGATACCACAAGCTGCACATAAGCTTTTCTGTGTTCAAATGACCAAAGGCAACATCCAATACCACTTCCTTGCAAGCTATAGGTACCCCCCTATGACCCAGAAGACCCATACCATGTATTTAAACTTACTGAAAACACTCACCATCTAACCCAATACCATATTCATGGGCAACTTTAATTACCCACTATTAACTGGGACTCCTATATGACACCAAACATAAGGGCACAGAGATTCCCAGATTTTATAGACACAAACTCCCTGGACCAGATTGTCAATACAATAACCAGGACTGCAACCATACTGAATCTGGTCCTCACTAATATGGGAGAGTGCTGTACACCCTTAGTGTAATGTCTTTTCTGGTAAGATCAGACTACAAAATGGTCTCCTCTGAAGTAAAAAAACCTGGAACCCCAGCTGACCATGGAATATTCAGAAACTACTCTTAGGCTACCTTCCTGCTATTAAGTGATAATCTAGCAAAATTTCAAACACCCATAAACCCCGAGAACACTGCTGCCTATGCAGAACTGTTCACAGAAACCTTATACAAGCATGTTAAAAGCTGCATAGAGACAGCGATACCCACTAGGAAGTAGTACAGAACTAAAATAAAAAACAAACCACCCTGGTGGAATCACAAAATTTGTAATAATGTATATAATGTAATATGTATATAATCTAAAAATGTATAACAGAAGGAAGAAAATCATGGCACAAATTAGTAGGTGCAACACCCAGGAGGATAAAATCACTCTCATCAAACTAAAGAAACAACTCAGAGGATAAATAAAGTCTACTAAAGCCAAATGTGAGATAAATCTGGCCTCCCAGACCAAGGACAACCACAAGGCGTTTTGTAGCTATGTCCACAACCTCAAAGTAATACACAACTGTGTGGAGAGCTCATTGTAAATGTAGATGCCTATATTGAGCCAGAAAACATAGCAAATCTAGTAGCTGACAAATTCAGCTCCAGCTTTAGCCCTCTCATCTCCTCAACCTTCCCTCAGGAAATATCATCAAATATAACTTCACCTGCTATCACTAGGGAGCAGGTTCTTAATGCTCTCTCTAAGGCTAAGAACACTGCATCAATAGGCCCAGACAATATCCCAGGATGCCTACTACATAGCATGAAACATGACCTATCAGGCCGCTCTGGAATTGCTATTTTTCAAATCTAGGTGCTTAGGATTTCCCTCTCTCTTCCCCCCTTGGCTGACCTGGTGTGACTTAGTTTGAACTCTACAGTTCCCTACAAAACGGTGGCTACAGGACTGCAATCAGTTTCTCTCAACATTTAAACAGATTGAACTCTACAGTTCCCTACAAAACGGTGTCTACAGGACTGCAATCAGTTTCTCTCAACATTTAAACAGATTGAACTCTACAGTTCCCTACAAAACGGTGTCTACAGGACTGCAATCAGTTTCTCTCAACATTTAAACAGATTGAACTCTACAGTTCCCTACAAAACGGTGTCTACAGGACTGCAATCAGTTTCTCTCAACATTTAAACAGAGTAGGTTACACACACAAAAAGCATTTGTTAAGCTTTCACTTACAGTGCTTTGTAATTAAGCAGGTCACCATACTGGTCAGCCATAGGGCTCTTTGTTTCTACTTGAGTGGTTGCTTCCTTCCCCTGTAACTGAAGTAAATTGACTCTTACATTAAGAGCTGTAATATTTACCTTATAGCTTTAGGACACCTTAGGAAACCTTGTAAACTGCAACAGCCTGACATTTGAACAAGTAACCCTTGTAAACATTCCCAAAATTGTATACTGTTGGTCTATCTTTCCTGCTAAACATAAGTGAAATTACAGTGCTGAGTGCAAGTAACATTAAAATTAAAGTACTGAGTGCAAATAACACTGTGCTGAGTGCAGATTTTAGGCCCTTACATTCAACTTATCTCTGGTGTGGTGTCTTGAGTCAATCAGGGTATTCCTTGTAACCACTCCCACTGCCTTCTCTTTCACCCCCCCCCCCCCCCTCTTTCCTCAAACAGGTTAAACTGCTACAATTCAGTACAGGCATCATTTTCAAATCTAGGTGCTTAGGATTTCCCTCTCTCTTCCCCCCTTGGCTGACCTGGTGTGACTTAGTGTAAGTTTCTTCATTGTATGGATCTTTTACTGTTTTTTGTGTAACTGAATGACCTGCTGCTAAATTCTGGTTCTGCACAGACTAATCTATTTTTTTCAGAGGCTCTATAAGTAGCTAGTGACTTTACTGAATTTCTGTGGTAATATTTGTGTTTAAACTGAACCTGTACCTAGAGAAAGTGTAGAATCAGAGCTCCTCCTTGCTGCGTGTGTTTTTTAATGTTTAAATTGCACACACACATTGATGAAGTGCTTTTATGACTTGAATAACTTGGGCTAGCTATACCTGAAGTGCTTTTACTGGCAATTTTCCAGTTGTACAATTGTGAATAATTGATTTAGATTTTCTGGTATATCTTTAAAATCTGGCAAGTGTTTATTTACTGCATTGCTCTCTTGCTTAGGTTTCTTAGCTATAAATCTTAGTTCATTCTGAAGTATGCTACTTTACCCCCCAACCAAACCTTTCTGAATGCATTATTATATAATAACTGCCTGTTGTTGCCTTCATGCTTACCCTAGAATTTCTGCTTTTCTCTTTTCCTAGTTGAACTCTACAGTTCCCTACAAAACAGTGTCTACAAGACTGCAATCAGTTTCTCTCAACATTTAAACAGAGTAGGTTACACACACAAAAGCATTTGTTAAGCTTTCACTTACAGTGCTTTGTAATTAAGCAGGTCACCATATTGGTCAGCCATAGGGCTCTTTGTTTCTACTTGAGTGGTTGCCTCCTTCCCCTGTAACTGAAGTAAATTGACTCTTACATTAAGAGCTGTAATACTTACCTTATAGCTTTAGGACACCTTAGGAAACCTTGTAAACTG